>NW_007246266.1:4215-8111 GCF_000164805.1 Carlito syrichta | reverse complement strand
TGGAGTGCAGGGACCCACTCTCAGCCACCTCAGCCTCCACTTGCTGACCTCTGGCAATCATTGCTCTGCGGACTCCTTAATGGACAGAATGACAAGTGTGCACCATCATACTCGGCTAATTTTTTTGGCTTCTTGTAGAGACGAGATCTCACCAAGGTGCCCGGACTGGTCTCGCACCCGGTGTCTTAGACCATCCTCTCAGCTGAGACCCCCATAGTGTGGGATGACAGGCATGAGTCCCTGCTCCCTCCCTCAACACTGCTTTGGGTGGCCCAACGCGATGCCTGCTCCCTTCTGATGACACGGGACCCCAGAGAGGGCAGTCCGAGTGGCCTTCTGAACCCTCCCATGGGGAAGTGCCCGGTACAAGGGCATGTCTCCACCGGGGCACCCACCCCACGGCCTGCCTGTTCCCCAGGGTGGATATGCTGGTGCCTCCCAGGGCCGCTTTGGGGAAAGGGAGGGTCTGACTCTCAAACCTTTGGGGACACAGGGATGAGCAGTTGACTCATGCCTATTTCCTTGGCACGTGGGGAGGCAAAGACCGGAAGATGGCCAGTGTTCAGTATCTCGAGACCAGGCTGGACACCATAGCAAGCCCCCACCTGGACCCTGAGCAAAACCCTGAAAACCTTGGATGAGCTCAGGCCTCGACAGGCAGATTGCCCCCAGCCCAGAGTTCAAGACAAGGCAGGAAGATCAGAATGTCAGCCAAATGGAAAGTCTGTGATCACAGCAGTTTGGGATGCCCAGGCTGAGAGGATAGCCCGAGTTGGGCATTTTTAGAGAAGTCAGGGTAACTTAGTGAGAAAATAAAAGAAAGAAAGAAAGAAAGAAAGAAAGAAAGAAAGAAAGAAAGAAAGAAAGAAAGATATCCATTCTCCTGTAAATTTTCTGCCCTCAGATCTTCCCTCTTGCCATCCCCAATATGTGAGGGTCCTACAAGCTTGGCACCTTCCAGCCCCAACTCCCACATGACTGCCCTCATTTGGTGTGGAAGTTCCCGAGGCTCCCTTGTCGGGATCCTGCTGGCTCTCCTCTCCAAGGTGAGAAATGTGCCAAAGACAGGTCGAACCTCTGACTCGGCAATAAGGACCTACTGCTAAGACATGCCAGAGACACATCCCTCACATGGGAACATTTCTTTCCCCCAATACCATTTTTCCTGGCTCTAAAGCCAGTCTCTGTGAACACACCATGTGCAGTTAAGAATCTGTGTACGATTCTGATGTTTTGGAGACAGGGTCCGACTCTGTGGCCATGGCTGGGAAAAGGGGACATGACAGTTGATTACGTCAGCCTCGAATTCGTTTGCTCTGATGATCCTCCCTCCTCAGTCTCCAGAGTGGCTGGGATGACGTGCATATCGACTCCAGACCTCCTATTTTGATGGGTGCGGAGATGTGGTCTCCCTGTGTGGCCTGGGCTGTCTTGGGCTCCTGGGCTCCTGCTATACTCATGCCTTGGCCTCCCAGAGTGCTAAGATTTCAGGTGTGGGCCACCACACCAGGCCTGCTCGTTCGTTTTTGATGAAGGATAGAGGCCGGGCTCGGGGGTCAGACTCATCATCCCAGCACTTTGGGAGGTCAAGGTCAGCAGCCAGCCCAAGTGCACAGCCCGAGACCTGCCCAGACACCTCAGCAAGACCTCGTCTCTACCCTCCATCCCTAATGAGCTGGACATGGTTGCACACGCCTGTTGTTCAGGCTCCCCAGAAGGCTGGGGAAAGTCTTGACAGAGCCTGGCGGGCCAAGAATGCAGTGGCACGGAGCGAGTCACTGCCCTCCAGCCTATGTGACAGAGTGAGACTCCGACTCAAAGGAAAAAAGGAAAAACGAAAAAAAAGAAGAGCATCCATTTGTGTATGGAGTTGGGATCATCATGATAAGACAGAGATCATTAGGAAGGAGGCCCCAGGCTTGGGTCTAGAGTTACTGAAAGATGGTGGATTGGCAGAGAATCAGGCTGTGGCTTTAGGAAGCTGAGGCATGTGACCACTGGAGCCCAGGTGATCGAGACCAGCCTGGGCCACGAGGTGGGACCTTGTCACTCCCCAAAAGGCAAACACTGGAATCTTGCATAGTGGCACCCACAGTCCCAGCTACACGGGATATGATGGCCTACATCCAGGGGCATTACCTTTCATCACCCCTGCCAAGAAAACGTGCGAGTCAAAGCCAGGCACCGTGTCTCACATCCATCAGGCCTGTGCTCTGGGAGGCCGAGGTGGGAGGCTGCTTGAGCCAAGGGGTAGGAGACCAGCCCGGGCGATGTGGCCAGACCTCTCAGCAAGAGGTTCCAAAAATCGATTCAGGTGTGGTGACCCCCAGAGTCCTGGCTACTTGGGGCCCGATATGGGAGGACCTCCTGAGCCAGACACGTTGAGGCCCAGGGAGCCACAGTCATGCTGCCATGCCCCAGCTTGGCCCACGAGGTACTGGCAAACAAAAAAGACACTTCCTACTTGTGACACAAACTGCACCCACTGTTCTCCAGAGAAAGGTCTGCATGGGTGGGGGAAGATGGGGTGATCAGGAGAGAAAGAGGTGCTCCCCCCACCTAAAGGTGGCAGACAGTGCTTCTGGAACCTTGGTTTGCCACGGCATTGTTGAACTGCCTTGATTGCTCTGTGCCTGACGGCTGCCCTAGGTACACATCATCTGTTCCATGAGCTCACACACATCTTTGCTGTGGGGCACGAATGTAGGGGGTGGAGGGAGGAATTCTTTGGTGCCTGGCTGAAGGCGTTGGATGGACGTGCCCAGTGGCCACCTGTGAAACCTCCCACGAATGACAGCCCAGAAAGTGCCTTTTCATCTCCCATGCCTGAGGGTGACTCCTCTCACTGGGAGGCAGGAGTGGTGGTGGTGGTGGTGGCGATTATTATTATATGGAGTCAGAATCCCACCCTGTCACCCAGACCAGAGCCCAGGGTCATGCTCATGGCCACAGAGACTTCACCTGCTGGGCTCAGGTGATCCTCCTGTCTAGGCCCCCTGAGTGGCTGGAACCACACGACTGCATCGCCATGCCTGGCTAATCTTTTAATTTATTTTTGTTGCCCAAGCTGAGGTCTCACCCCATTTCCCAGGTTGGTGTCAAACCTGCATGCTCAGGCCGTCCACTTGCCTGGGCCTCTGAAAGGTGGGGATGTCAGTCTGAGAACCTGATCCTGGCCTGTGGTTGTGGTGGTGGTGGTGGTGATTATTTTTATTTGGAGTCGGAGTCACACTCTGTCACCCAGGCTGGAGCACAGGGGCACGCTCACAGCCACCGCAGTCTTCACCTGCTGGGCTCAGTTGATCCTCCCACCTAGGCCCCCCAAGTGGCTGGAAACACAGGCCTGCGACAACACGTTTGGCTCATCTTTGGATTTATATTTGATGGCCGAGACAAGGTCTTGCCCTATGTCCTGGGCTATTGTCAAACCTGCAGGTTCAGGCGTTCCACTCGCCTGGGTCTCTGAAGGACCCAAATGCCTGGCTTGGCCCTTGAGCCAGGCCTGGGATTGTGGTGGTGGTGGTGGTTGATATTATTATTCTGAGTTGGAGTCCCGAACTGTCTCCCTGGTCAGAGCACAGGGTCCTGCTCATGGCCACCACAGCCTCCACTGGCTGGGCTCCAGCAATCAACCTGCAACGGTGTCCCGAGTGGCCAGAGAGACAGGCGTGCACCACCAAACTCAACTCATATTTTTGTCTTTTTGTAGAGACACAATCTCACTAAGGTGCCCGGGTTGGTCTCGAACCCAGGGGCTCAGGCCATCCTCATGCCCCAGCCTCCCAGTTCACTGGGATGACATGCATGATCCCTCAAGCCTGGCCTCCCCACCCCTCTCGGGGCCCCACCCCAAGGCCCACTCCCTTCTGAAGACACAGGAATCCAGAGGGGGCGCC
>NW_007246266.1:0-3952 GCF_000164805.1 Carlito syrichta | reverse complement strand
CCCCAGAAAATCTTGGGTGAGGGCAGGCTTTGGTTGGAGGATCATCTCCGGTCCAGAGTTCAAGACAAGGCAGGAAGACCAGGATTTGACCACATGGAAAGCCCGTGATCGCAACAGTTTGGTAGGCCCAGGCTGAGAGTGTGGCCCGAGTTTGCATTTTCAGAGCAGCCTGGGCAACCTAGCGAGGAAAGAAAGAAAGAAAGAAAGAAAGAAAGAAAGAAAGAAAGAAAGAAAGAAAGAAAGAAAGAAAGAAAGAAAGAAAGAAAGAAAGAAAGAAAGAAAGAAAGAAAGAAAGAAAGAAAGAAAGAAAGAAAGAAAGAAATCCATTGTCTTGCAAACCTTCTGCTCTCAATTCTTCCCCCCCAGGCCCCCCACATAAGAGAGTAATCCAAGCTTGGCACTTTCCAGCCCCAACCCCACCCCAATGTCTGTCCCCGCTTTGTTCCAGGAGTTCCCATGCCTCCCTGGCCAAGTTCATGCCGACTCTCCTCTCCGAGGTGAGAAATGATCCCCAGGAAGGCTGACCTTCTGACTTGGCAAAAAGGACATTCCCCCAATAAAGGTAAGGGACACATCCCTCACCCAGGGACATTTCTTCCCGCCCAATCCCATTTTTCCTGGCTCTAAACCAGTTGCCCTGTGAACACACCATGCAAAGTTGAGAATATGTATGCGATTCAGATGTTTTTGAAGACAGGGTCTGGCTCTGTGGCACAGGCTGGGGCCTGGGGACAGGACCATTGATCACACCAGCCTTGAAATTGTGAGCTCTGGTGATCCTCCCTTCTCACCCTCCAGAGTGGCCTGGACGATGTGCACCTTGACTCCAGACACCCTGTTTGGATTGGGGTGGATACGGAGTCTCCCTGCCTGGGCCGGGCTGGCCTTGGGCTCCTGGGCTTCTGCCATACTCCCACCAAGACCTCCCAGAGTGCTCAGATTTCCAGCATGACCCACCACACCAGGCCTTTGGGTTCATTTTCGATGAAGGATAGAGGCCTGACTTGAGGGCTCAGCATCGTCATCCCAGTGCTTTGGGAGGTCAAGGCCAGCATCCAACATGAGCCCATAGGCCGAGACTCACTCGGGTACATCAGTGAGACCTCGTCTCTATGTTCCATCCCAAGTGAGCTGGGAGTGGTGGTGCATACCTGTCTTTCCAGTTCCTCAGAAGGCTGGGGAAAGGCTTGACACTGCCTGGCTGGCCGAGACTGCAGTGGCCGGGAATGAGACACCGACTTCCAGCCTGGGAAATGGAGGGACACTCCGACTCAAAGAAAAAAAGGCAAAAAGGAAAAAAAGAAGAGGATCCATTTGTGTATGGAGTAGGAATCATCATGGACAGACAAAGATCATATGGAAAGAGGGACCCAGGTTTCGGTCTAAAGTTGCCAAAAGATGATGGCCCAGAAGACAATAGTGCTGTGGCTTTGGCAGGCCAAGGCAGGAAACTGCTGGAGATGGGGAGTTCAAGACAAGCCTGGGACATGTATCGAGACCTCACCACTCCCCAGAATGCAAACACTGGTGTCAAGCGTGGTGGCGCCCATTGTCCTGGCTACATGGGATGTGGTGCCCTCCATCCCAGGATGTTCCTTTGCATCACCACCACTGACAGAACTTACAAGTCATGGTCAAGCACCATGGCTCATGGCCATCAGCCCCATGCCCTGGGAGGCCTAGGGGGACGGATGCTTGAGCCCAGGGGTCAGAGACCAGCCTGGGCAACATGGCCAGACCTCGTCTCAGTGGGAGGTTCCCAAAATCGAGTCAGGCATGGTGTCACCCAGAGTCCAGGCTGCTCGGGGGCCAAGGCAGGAGTACTGCCTGAGCCCCACAGGTCGAGGGCCTGGGAGCCATGATCATGCTGCTGTTCCCCAGCCCAGTTGACAGAGACTCTGGCAACAAAAATACGCCTCCCACAATGTCACTACAGGTGTCCAGGACTCCCCAGGGAAAGGTCCACATGGACGGGGGACGATGAAGTGATTGGGAGAAGAAGGAGCCTTCCTGCTGCCCAAAGTTGTAGACCAGGAGACTGGAACCTGAACCAGCCATGGGGTTGCCGAACTGCTTTGATCGCTCTGTGCCTGATGGCCACCCTAGATCAGGGGCTTCTGTTCTGTGATCTCACACATGTCTTTGTTGTGGAGCATGAGTGTTGATGGTAGAGGCTGGCTTTCTGGGTCACATTGCTAAAGGCATGGGATGGACATTCGCCTTGGACACCTTTGAAACCTCCTACAAAAAAACAGGCCAGAAAGATTCTTTTCCTCTCCCATCCCAGATGCTGACTCATCACACTGGGTTGCAGGGGTGATGGTGGTGGTCGTGGTGGTGATTATTATTATTTGGATTTGGAATCCTGCTCTGTCACCCAGGTCAGAGCACAGGGGCATTCTAATGGCCACCAAAGACTCCACCTTCTGTGCTTAGACAATCCTCCCCACTCGGTACCCCAAGTGGCTGAAACCACATGCTTGTGCTACCACACTCGGCTAATCTTTGGAATTATTTTGATGGCCGAGATGAGGGTTCACCCCCATGTCCCAGGCAGGTGTCAAAACCGCAGGCTAGGGCCGTCCACTTGCCTGGGCCTCTGAAGAGCCAGGATGCCAGGCTGAGCCTCTGAAACTGGCCTGTGATTGTGGTGGTGGTTGGTATTAATTCTGACTTGAAGTCCCGCTCAGTCAGCCAGGCCAGAGTCCAGGGTCCATCTCTCGGCCACTGCAGCCTCCACTAATTGTGCTCCTGTGGACCTCCCACCGTGGCCTACCAAGTGGTTAGAAGGACAGTTGAGCACAATGCTGGATTCATATTTTTGGCATCTTGTAGAGACGAGGTCTGACCAAGGTTCCCGGACTGAACTCGTACCCAGGGGCTCAGGCCATCCTCTCGCCTTGGCCTCCCAGTTAACCAGGATGACAGGTGTGGGACCCCATGCTCGGCTTCCACACCCCTCTCGGGGATCTAACGTGAGGCCTGCTCCCTTCTGATGAACCGGGACCCTGGATAGGGTGGCCGCATTTGCCTGCCAAGCCCTTCCCTGGGGAGCAGCTGGAGCAGGAGCATGTTTCTGCAGGGGCGCCACCCCTCCTCCTGCCTTATTCTTCAGGGTGGACCCACTACCTTCTCACAGGGGCAACCCCACGGAAAGGGAGGGTGTCACTCTCAAACCTTCAGGTCTCTAGAATGGCCAGACAACTCATGTATTTCTTCTTGGCACTCGGGGAGGCCAAGACAGGAAGATGGCTGGAGCCAGTGAGCTCTAGACCAGTCTGGACAGCATAGCAAGTCCTCACCTCGACCCCAAGTAAAACCCAGAAAACCTTGGCTGATGGCAGACCTCAGCAGGAGGATCACCTCCAGCCCAGAGTTAAAGAAGAGGCATGAAGACCAGGATGTTGACCAAATGGAAAGCCTGTGATTGCAGCAGTTTGGGAGGCCCAGGCCGAGAGGATAGCCAGAGTCGGGTGGTTTGAGAGCAGCCTGCTCAACCTAGTGAGGAAAGAAATGAAATAAAAAAGAAAGAAAGAAATCCTTTCTCCGGCAAACTTTCTATCCTCAGTCCTTCCCCCAGCTCCCCCACATGTGAGTGTCCCCCAAACTCAGCACCTTCCAGTCTCAACCCTCCCCCAATGGCTGCCCAAGGCTCCTTGGCCAGGTTCCTGCCAGCTCTCCTCTCCAAGGTGAGAAATGTGCCCCAGGCAGGTCGACCCTCCGACTTGACAATGAGGATCTTCCACCAGGAAAGGCCAGAGACACTTCCCTCACCTGGTGACATTTCTTCCCCCCAATCCGATTTTTCCTGCCTCTAAATCCCTTCTCCCTGTGAACACACCAGGAGCAGTTGAGAATCTGTGTATGATTCTGATGTTTTTGGAGACAGGGTCTGGCTCTGTGGCCCAGGCTAGGAACCCGGGGACAAGACAGTCATTCATCACCATCCTCA
>NW_007246265.1:0-7790 GCF_000164805.1 Carlito syrichta | reverse complement strand
GTCCCCAAAAATCCTGGGAATCGTACACAGATTATCAACTGTACATGATGTGTTCAAAGGGCGACTGGCTTTAGAGTCAGAAAAAATGGGCCTGGTGAGATGAAATGTCCCTGGATGAGGGATTTGTCCCTGACCTTTCTGGGCATAAGGTCCTTGTTGCCGAATTGGAGGGCCGGCCTGCCTGAGGCACATTTCTCACCTCAGAGAGGAAAGCCGGCACCAACCTGGCCAGGGAGCCTTGGAAACTCCACCAAAACAGCGGCAGCCATTTGTGGGGGGTTGGGCCTGGAAGGTGCCGAGCTTGGGGAAAACTCATGTGTCAGGGTGGCAGGGGGGGAAGGACTGAGGGCAAAAGTTTTGCAAGAGAACGAATTACTTTGTTGACTTAGATTTTCTTTCTTTTTTTCTTTCTTTCTTTCTTTCTTTCTTTTGTTATTTCTTTTCCTCTCTCTCTTTCTTTTGTTTGCTTAATAGATAGTCCTGGCTACTCTCAAACCACCCAGCTATGGCCTTCCTCTCAGCCTGGGCCTCTCAAACTGCTGTGATGACAGTCTTTCCATTTCGATGACATTCGGGTCTTCCTGCCTGTTCTTAAACTCTGGGCCAGAGGAGATCTTCCTGCCAAGGCCTGCCCTCACCCTGATATTTCTGGGTTTGCCTTGGCATGGAGGTGGGGGCTTGCTATGGTGCCCCCCCGGTATCAGCTCCAGGCTCCGTTCATCTTCCCATCTCGGCCTCCTTGAGTGCCGAGGAGACAGGAGTGACTCAAAGGGCTACCCTCCCACGACAGTTTAGAGTCACACCCTCCCTTTCCCCAAGACAGTCCTTGGGAGGAGCCAGTGAGTCCACCCTGGGGATCAAGGACAGTGGAAGAGTGTGTGCCCTGCTGGAGACACCCCTGCACCAGGTTCTCCCCTGGGGCGGGCTCAGTTGGTGACTCAGGCTGATCTCTCTGGAGTCCCAGGTAGTCAAAAGAGAGTGGGCCTCGTGGTGGTGCCCCAAGAGGGTGTGAAGCCCGGGCACAGGGGTTCACGCATATCACCCCTGGTGTTTGGCAGGTTAATACATGAGGATGGCTTGAGTCCATGGGTTCGAGACCAGCCCGGACATCTTGGTGAGATGTCGTCTCTACAAGAAACCAACAAAATGAACCAAGCATAGTGGCACATGTCTGTTGTTATGGCCACTCGGGAGGCCACAGCAGGAGGTTTGTTGGAGCCCAGCTGTTGGAGGCCATGGTGGCTGAGAGTGGGACGATGTGCTGTGGCCTGGGCAATAGAGCAGAACTCAGGCTTAGAATAATAATACCAACCACAGCCACCACAAACACAGGCCGGGTTCAGGGGCTCAGGTTGGCATCCATATGCTTCGGAGGCTGAGGCGAGTGGACAGCCTGAACCTGCAGGTATGAGACCAGCCCGGGACACTGGGTGAGATGTCAACTCAGCCATCAAAAATAAATTCAAACATTAGCCCATCGTGGTGGCACAAGCCTGTGGTTCCAGTCACTTGGGGGGCCAAGGCAGGAGGATCGCCTGAGCCTGGCAGGTGGAGTATGAAGTGACCATGAGTGTGCTCCTCTTCTCTGGACTGGCTGATAGAGCGGGTTTCTGACCCCAAATAATAAAAATAATCACCACCAACACCAACCCTTCCACCCAGTGGGAGGAGGCACCCATAGGGATGTGAAAGGAAAAGGTACTTTCTGGCCTGTTGGTTATGGGAACTTTCAAAGGTAGCCACGGAGCACATACATTCAGTGCCTTCAGTCACATGTCCCAGAAATTCTGCCTCCACCCTCCACTCTTGTGCTCCATGGCAAAGATGTGCGTGAGCTCACGGAACAGACAGCCCGGAGTTAGGGTGGCTGTCGGACACAGAGCGTTTAAAGCGGTCCGGCAATGCAGCAATCAGTCCAGGATCTGATTGCTAGGTTTGCTACCTTTGGGCGGGTCGTCGTCCCCTTCCTCTCCTGATCACTCCTTTGTCCTCCACCAACGCAGACCTTTCTGTAGTAAGCCATGGACACTCACTGTGATACACATGGGAGGGGTCTTTTTTTTCACCGGAGTCTCCCTTGGCCTAACTGGGGCATGGTGGCACAAACATGGCTCCTGGGTTCGTGACCTGCAGGGCCTAGGCACTCCTCTAACTTTGGCCCCCGAGCAGCTGAGTGTCTGGAGACCAACACGCCTGGGTAGATTTTGGAGATCTCTCACCAAGATGAGGTCTTCCCACATCACCCGGGGTGGTCTCCGTCTCCTGGGCTCAGGCTGTCTCCCACCTCGGCCTCCCAGGGTGTGGGAGTGACAGTCATTAGCCATGATGCCCAGCCTGGACTCTCACATTGTGTCAATAGGGGCGATGCAAAGGAAGGCCCTGGGATGGAGGCCACCACATCTCGTGTAGATGGGATCGTGGGTGTTACCACGCACGACCCCTGTGTTTGCGTTTCCGGAGCAACTAGGTTTTGCACATGGCCCAGAAAGGTATCAAAATCCTGGGCTCCAGTGGTCCCCCACCTTGGCTTCCCAAATCCACAGACCGATTTTCTGCCAATCCACCATCTTTTGGCAACTCTAGGCCCAAGGCTGGGGGCTCCTTCTCAAATGATCTCTGTCTGTTCACGATGATGCCAATTCCATACATAAATGAATGTTCTTCTTTTTTTTCATTTTCTCCTTTTTTTCTTTGAGTCAGAGTCTCACTCTGTCACCCAGGCTACAGGGTGGTGGCTTGCTCCCGGACACCACAGCATTGCCCCACCAGGCTCTGGCAAGCCTTTCCCTGGTCTTCGGAGGAACCAGAATGACAGGCACATGCCACCACACTTGGTTCATTTGGAATGGAGTGTAATGATGAGGCCTCACCAAGTTGCCCTGGTGAGTCTCAGCCCACAGCCTTGGGCTGACTGCTTGTCTCGGCCTCCCAATGTGCTGGGATGATGTGGCTGAGTCCCCAAACCCGGCATAGATTCTTTGTCAAAATGAACCAGAAGGCTTGGCACTGTAGTCCATGTCTGGAATCCCAGCACTCTGGGAGCCTGAGGTGGGAGGATGGCTGGAACCCAGGAGCCCAAGGACAGCCCTGGACATACAGGGAGACCCGTCTCCACACCCACCCAAAGAGGGGGTCTGGGGTGGAGGTGTTCATTGTCCCAGAAACTCCGGATCATGAGACGTGAGGATTGCCAAAGCCTTCAATCTTGAGATGGGCATTGAATGACGGTCGTGTCCCAGGGCCCCAGCCTGGGCCACAGATCCAGACTCTGTCTCCAAAAATATCAGAATCATACACAGATTCTCAACTGGGAGTGCTGTCTTCACAATGCGACTGGTTTTAGAGTCAGAAAATATGGGATTGGGGGAAGAATGGTTACCAGGTGAGGGATGTGTCCTTGGCCTTTCTTGGCAGAAGTTCCTCATTGCTGAGTCAGAGGTTCAGTCTACCTGGTGCACATTTCTAACCTCGTAGAGCTGGCAGGAACCTGGCCTGTGAGCCTCAGGATCTCCTGCACCAAAGTGAGGCCAACCATTAGGGGGGGTTGGGTATGGAAGGAGCTGAGCTTGGGAGACCCTCTCTTGTGGAGGTTGGGGGGTAAGCACAGAGGGCAGAAGTTTTGCAGGAGAATAGATTTCCTTCTTTCTTTTCCTCTCTCTCTCTCTTTTGTTCCTTCACTAGGTGGTCCTGGCTGCTCTCAAACTGCCCAACTCAAGCCTTCCTCTTGGCCTCGGCTCCCTAAACTGCTGTGATCACAGGCTTTAAATTGATCAACAGCCATGTCTTTCTTCCTTCCTGGTCTTCCTTCCTTCCTTCCTCTGGCCTTGAGGCAATCCTCCCACCGAGGCCTACCCTCACCCCAGGTTTTCTGCGTTTTGCTTGGGTTCAAGGTGTGGGCTTGCTATGGTGTTCAGCCTGGTCTCAGTATATGGGCTCTGGTCATCTTTCTGTCTTGGCCTCAGTGAGAGCCAAGAAGACAGACATGAGTAGCCCCGCTGGCATCACCCTGACGGGTTGAGAGTCACACACTCCCTGTCCCCAAGGCAGCCCCTGGGAGGAGTGAGTGGGTCCTTCTCCCAGGGGAATGAAGGCTGTGGAGGGGAACCCCCTGGTGAAGACACACCCCTGTGACAGGCAATCCCTCTGGGCGAGCTCGGTGGGTGAGTACAACTGCCCACTCTGTAGTCTCAGGTCTTCTGAATGGAGTAGGCCTCACAGTGGGGCCCTGAGAGTAGTGTGAAGGGCAGGCATGGGGCCCACACCTATCACCCCGGTGCTTTCAAAAGCCAAGGTGAGAGGATAGCCTGAGCATCCGGGTTCGGGACCAGCCCAGGGACCTTGGCAAGACCCCATCTCTACCAGAAACCAACAAAATGAGTTGAGTGTGGTGGCACACACCTGTCATGCTGGCCACTCAGGAGGCTGTGGGGGGAGGATCACAGGAGCCCAACTGGTGGAGGCCACAGTGGTCTAGAACAGGCCCCTTCACTCTAGTCTGGGTCACACAACATGTCTCCAGCTCAGTATAACAATATCAACCAACACCACCACAACCACAGGCCATGCTTAAGGGCTCATGCTCGTAACCCGGCCTTTCAGAGGCCCTGAGCCTATGGGTATGGGACCAACCTGGGATACTGGGAAAGACCTCATCTTGGCCATCAAAATAAATCTAAATATTAGCCAAGCATGGTGGTGCAGATCTGTGGTTCCATCCACTCGGGGGGCCGAAGTGGGAGGATAGCCTGGACCCGGCAGGTGGAGTCCATGGTATCCATGAGCATGCTCCTGCAGTCCAGGCTGGGCAACAGAGAGGGATTCCAACTCCAAATAATTATAATCACCACCACCACCAGACCTACCATCCAACCCGAGGAGTCACCCTCAGGGATGGGAGAGGAAAAGGCGCTCCCTGGCCTGTCAGTCGTGGAAGGTTTCAAAGGTGGCCACCGGGCACGTTGGTCCCGCACCTTCAACCACATGCCCCCACAAGCCTGCCTCCACCCTCCACACTCGTTCCTCACAGCAGACAAAGGTGTGAGCTCATGGAACAGATGGCCCCGAGTTAGGGCGTCCATGGTGCACAGAGCAATCAAAGTGGTCGGGCCACGCCATAGCCAGCTCATGTTCCAGTAATCCATTCTGTCACATTGGGCAAGGGGAGTTACCTACCGTCTCCCTATCACTCCATCATCTCCCACCCAAGCGGACATTTCCCCGGGGAGCTGTGGACACCCATCATGATGCACGTGGGAGTCCTCTTTTTTGGTGCTGGAGTCTCAGTCGCATGAGCTGGGGCATGGCAGCACGATCGTGGCTCCTAGGGCCTGGACTTGCAGGGCTCAGGCGGACCTCCCTCCTCAGCCTTCACACAATTGAGATTCTGGGGGCTACCATACCTGACTCGATTTAGGGGACCTCTTACCGAGACAAGATCTGGCCACATCGCCAAGGCTGGTCTCTGAACCCTTGGCTCAGACAGCCTCCTGCTTCAGTTTCCCAGGGCACGGGGCTGAAAGTCATGGGCCACGGTGCCCAGTGATCTTCTTGCACGTTCTGTCGGCAGGGGAGACATAATGGAAAACCTGGGGACTGGGGCCACTGCATCCCGTGTAGCTGGGACCATGGGCACCACCACGTGTGACTCCCGTGTTTGTGTTTCAGGTAGTGACGAGACCTTGCTACATGGCCCAGGCTGGTCTCAAACTTCCGGTCCGCAGCAGTCCCCTGCCTCAGTCTTCCAAAGTCACAGCCCTATTGGCTGCTTATCCACCATCTTTTGGGAAATCTAGGCCCAAGGATGAGACCTCGTTCCCAATTTATCTCTGTCTGTTCATAATGATCCCAGCTCCATAAGCAGATGGATAGTATTCTTTTTATTCCTTTTTTCCTTTTTCTTTGAGTCAAAGTCACCCATCACCCAGGCTGGAGGGAGGTGGCTCGCTCCCGGCCAATGCAGCCATGGACTGCTGGTCTCCGGCAAGCAGTCCCTAGACACCCGAAGGGGTGAAACGAGAGGTGCACGCCACCACGTCCGACTCATTTGGATGGAGGGTAGAGGTCTCGCTGAGTTTCCCAGGTGGGTCTTGGCCCGAAGACTCTGGCTGGCAGCTGGCTTCTGACTCTGAAAGTGCTGGGATCATGAGGATGAGAACCGAAGCCTGGCCTCGATCCTTCATCAAAAACGAACCAGTAGGCCTGGTTCAGTGGCCCATGCCTGGAATACCAGCAATCATGGAGGCTGAGGCAGGAGGATGACTGGAGCTGAGGAGACCAAGGCCATCCCTGGTCACCCAGGGAGACCCTATCTCCACATCCAATCAAACTGGTGGTCTGGGGTCAAGATGCCTCTTGTCCCAGCCACATCAGAGTCTGTGGTGGGAGGATCACTGAAGCCCAGGATTTTGAGGCTGGCAGTGAATGACAGTTGTGTCCCCAGGCCCCAGACTTGGTCACAGAACCAGACCCTGTGTCCAAATCATCAGAATCTTACACATATTCTCAACTGCATGTGGTCTGTTTGCAGTGTGACTGGCTTTCAAGTCAGGGAAAATGAGATTGGGAATTAAGAAATTTACCCGGGAGAGGGATGTGTCCCTGGCCTTTCTTGGTGGAAGATCCTCATTGCCCAGTTGGAGGGTCAGCCTGCCTGGGGCAGGTTTCTCATCTCAGAGAGGAGAGCTGGCAAAAACCTGGCCAGGTAGCATCAGGAACTACCACACCAAAGCATGGGCAGACATTTGGGGAAGTTGGACTGGAGAGTGCTGAGCTTGGGGGACCCTCAAATGTGGGGAGGCATGGGGGAAGGACTGAGGGCACAAGTTTTTAAGAAGAATTTCTTTCTTTCTTTCTTTCTTTCTTTCTTTCTTTCTTTCTTTCTTTCTTTCTTTCTTTCTTTCTTTCTTTCCTTTCCTTACTAGGTTGCCCAGGCTAATCTCAAACCACCCAAGTTGTGCCAACCTCTCGGCCTGGGCCTCCCAAACTGCAGCAATCACAGGCTTTCCATTTGGTACATTATCCTGGTCTTCCTGCCTGATGTTGAACTCTGGACCAGAGGCGATTCTCCCATCAAGGTCTGCCCTCACTCAAACTTTTCTGGGTTTTGCTTGGGGTCGAGGTGGGGGCTTGCTATGTTGTCCAGCCTGGTCTCCAGTTCCTGGGCTCTGGCCATCTTACCATCTCGGCCTCCCTGAGTGTTGAGAAGACAGGTGTGAGTCACCCGGCTGTCCCTGCCCTCCTAAAGGTTTGAGAGTCATCCCCTCCCTTTCTCAGAGGTTGCTCCTCAGAGGAGCATTTGGGTTGACACTTGGAAATGAGGTGGGAGGAGGTGTGGGCACCCAGGTGGATACACACCCCTGAGCCAGACACTTCCCCCAGGGAGGGCTTGCTGGGTGACTCTGGTCGCACTCTCCGGGGTCCCAGGTCATCAGAAGTGAGTGGGTCACATGGTGGGGTCCCGAGAGGGGTGTGGAGGCTGGGTGTGGGGGTTCACACCTGTCATCCTGGTGCTCTGAGAGGCTGAGGTGAGAAGATGGCCTGAGTCCCTGGGTGGGAGACCAACCCGTGCACCTTCGCGAGACCACCTCTCCAAGAAGCCAAAATATTGAGCCAAGAGTGGTGGTTTGCACTTGATGTTTCAGCCACTAGGGATCCTGAAGCTGGAGGATTGCCAGAGACGAGCCGGTGGAGGCTGCAGTGGCTGAGAACAGGCCTCTGCACTCCAACCTGGGGGACAGATCATTTTTCCCACACAGGATAATAAAACAAACCACCACCACCACCAAAACTAC
>NW_007246264.1:0-9430 GCF_000164805.1 Carlito syrichta | reverse complement strand
GCTGACTTAACTAGCTGACTTAACGAAGTTGCTTGCTGGCTAGCCAGCAGACTTAACTAACTACCTACCTGACTAGTCAGCTATATAATGAGCTGACTTAACTAACTGACTTAACTAGATAGCCTGATGATTAGCCAGCTGACTTAACTAGCTACCTATCTACATTTCCCACTGACTTGCCAGCTGACTTAGCTAGCTACCTACCTATATTTCCTGTTGGCGTGCCAGCTGACTTAACAACCTCACTACCTAGCTAAATTGTGGCCAGCAACCTGACTTAACTAGGTGACTTAACTTGCTAGCCAGCTAGTTAGCCAACTGACTTTAATAGCTAGCTACCCTGCTAGGCAGCTGGTTTGCCAGATGATTTAACTAACTGATTTAACTAGCTAGTCAGTTGACTTAACTAGCTGACTTAACTAGCTAGCCAGCTTGCTGGCCAGCTGAATTAAAGAGCTGACTTAACCAGCTAGCCAGCCGACTAGCCAGTTGACTTAACTAGCTAGCTATCTACCTAGCTATCTAGCTAGCCAGCTGAATAAACTAGCTGAGTTAAGTAGCTACCTAGCTGCCATAACTAGCTTAATTATATAGCTAGCGACCTAGCTGGCCAGCTGACTTAACTAGCTAAAATAATTAGCTAAACTGATGGCTAGCCCTCTGACTTAACTAACTTTTTAACTAGCTAACCAACTGGATAGCCAACTGACTTAATGTGCTGTCTTAACTAGCTACCTTGCTGGTTGCCAGGTGACTTAATTAGCTGACTTACTTGCGAGCCTGCTGGTTGCCAGCTGACTTAACTAGCTGACTTAACTTGCTAGCCAGATGGTTGCCAGCTGACTTAACTAGCTGACTTAAGAAGCTAGTCAGCTAGCTAGTCAGCAGACTTAACTAGCTGGCTACCTATCTAGCCAGGTGGCTAGCGAGCTATCTTAGCTAGCTGAATTAACCAGCTATCCAGCTGTCTAGCCAACTGACTTAACTAGCTCGCTACCTATCTAGCCAGCTGGCTATCCAGCTGATTTAAGGAACTGACTTAACTATTAGATACCTAGTTAGCCAGCTGACTTAGTTAGCTAACTAGCTAGTTAAATAGTTTGTCAGCTGACTTAAATAGTTAGCTAACTAACTAGCTACCTTGCTAGCAAGCTGACTTAAATAGTTAGTTGCTTTGCTAGCTAACTGACTTAACCAGCTAGATAATGAGTTAGCTTGATCGTTATCTAACATGCTAGCTAGGTGACTCAATCCTCTGATTTATATCATTAGCTAATGTGCTGAGTAGCTGACTCAACCAGCTGACTTAACTCTTTAGCTATCTAGCTGACTATCCAGCTGACTTAACTCGTTAGCTAACTAGCTAGCTAGCCCAGTCAAGTAGTTGACTCAACCCATTTGCTAACTAGCTAGCTAGCTGATTCATCCCAATGAATTAACCCATTAGTTAACTAGCTAACAACCTGACTCAACCTGCTGACTTAACACTTTAGCTAACTAGATAGCTAGCTTTCTTAACCAGCTGACTAAATTAAAAGCTGGCTTAAAAAACTGACTTAGCTAGCTAACTTAATTACTTAACTAGCTGACGTAACTGGCTGACAACTAGTTAGCTTGCTGACTTAGCAACCTGAATTAAATAGTTAGCTAACTGTTTAGCTGGCTGAATAACCAGGAGACTTAATTAATTAGCTAACTAGTTAGGTAGAAGATTAAGTATCTGAGTTAAATAGTTAGCTAACTAGTGAGTTATCTGACTTAGATAGCTGACTTAACTAGCTAGATAGCTGACATATCTAGCTTACTTAACTAGCTAGCTTCCTAGCTAACCAACTGACTTAACTAGTTGAAATAACTGGCGATCAACTGCCAACCCATCTGAAATAACTAGCTTTTTAACTAGCCAGGAACCTGGCTAGACAACTGACATGGTGCTGACTTAACTAGCCACTCAAATAGTTAGCCAGTTGACTAAATTAGTTGAATTAACTACTGGCCAGCTGGCTAGCCAGCTGACTTAATTGCCTAACTATCTAGCTAGCCAGCAGCCTTGCAGGCTGACTTAACTAGCTGACTTAACTAAGTAGCCAGCTGGCTAGCCAACACACTTAACTAGCTATCTACCTACCTAGATAGCTGAATAGCCAGCTGACTTAACTAGCTGACATAACTAGATAGCCTGATGGCTAGCCAGCTGACTTAACTAGCTACCTCCCTACATAGAATGCTGTCTTGCCAGCTGACTTAACTACCTAAATACCTAGCTAGTCTGCTGGCCAGAGAGCAGGCTTAACTATGGGACTTAACTAGCTAGCCAGCTGGCTGGCCAGTTGACTTAACTAGATAGATACCCCGATAGGCTTCTGGCTAACCAGCTGACTTAGCTAACTGACTTAACTACCTAGCAAGTTGACTAAACTAGCTGGCTTAATCAGCTAGCTACCTAGCTAGTCAGCTGACTTAGCTCTCTGGTTTAATCAGCTAGCTACCTAGCAAGCCAGGTGGCTGGTGAGCTGACTTAAGTAGCTGACTTAACCAGATAACAAGATGGCTCACCAGCTGACTTAACTAGCTGACTCAACTGGATAGCCAGCTAGCTGACAAGCTGAATAAATTAGCTGACAACCAGCTAGCCAGCTGGGTAGCCAGCTAACTTAACTAGCTAGCTACCTAGCTAACCAGATGGGATGCAAGCTGAATTAAGTAGCTGACTTAAATAGCTAGCCAACTGGATAGGCAGCTGACTTAACTAGCTTGCTACCTAGGTAGACAGTTGGATAGCCAGCAGACTTATTAGTTGACTTAACTAGTTAGACTTAATCAGTTGACTGGTTAGCTAATTAAGTCAGCTCGTTAAGTCGGCTTGCTAGCCAGCTGATGCACTAGCTGACTTAACTAGTTAGCCAACTGGCTAGCCATCTGACTTAACTAGCTCTCTACCTAGCTAGCTGGCTGACTTGCCAGCTGACATAATGAGCTGACTTAATTAGCTAACCAGCAGGCTAGCTAAATGACTTAACTGGTTTGCTACCTAGCTAGCCAGCTGGCTAGACAGCTGACTAAACTAGCTGACTTAAATAGCTGGCCTGCTTGCTAGTCAACTGAGTTAACTAGCTTGTTATATCGCTAGCCAGCTGGCTAGCCATCTGACTTAACTAGCTCTCTACCTAGCTAGCTTGCTGGCTAGCCAGCTGACTTAACCAGCTGACTTAATTAACTAACCAGCAGTCTAGCCAAATTTCTTGATTGGCTTGCTACCTAGCTAGCCAGCTGGCTAGCCAGCTGACTAAACTAGCTGACTTTTATTGCTAGCCTGCTTGCTAGTCAGCTGAATTAACTAGCTTGCTATATTGAGAGCCAGCTGGCTAGCCTGCTGACTTAACTAGGTGATTTAACTAGGTAGCCAGCTGTCTACCCAGTTGATTTAAGTAGCAAGCTACCTTGCTAGCCAGCTGGCTAGGCAGCTGACTTAACTAGGTGACTCAACTAGCTAAAGAGCGGGCTAGACATCTGACTTAACTGTCTACCGACCTAGCTAGTCAGTCGTCTAGGTAGTTGATTTAACTAGGTGACTTTACTAGCTAGCCTGCTGGATAGCAGGCTGACCTAACTACCTACCTTCCTAGCTATCCAGCTCGATAGCCAGCTGTCTTAACTAGCTAGCTACCTACGTTACCTGCTGGCTTGCCAGCTGAATTAACTACCCCGCTACCTAGCTAACCAGCTGGGTAGTAACCTGACTTTACTAGGTTACTTAACTAGCTAGTTGACTAGCTAGCCAGCTGACTTTACTAGCTAGCTTCCCAGCTAGGCAACTGGCTAGCCAGCTGACTTAAATTGCTGACTTAACTAGATAGCAAGCTGACTTAACTAGCCTACTTAACAAACTAACTACCAAGCTAGGCAGCTGGGTTATCTAGCTGTCTTAACCATCTAGCTACCTAGCTGGATATCTAGCTAGCCAGCTGCCATAACTAGCTGTCTTAACTAGCTACCCAGCTGACATAACTAACTGACTTATATAACTAGTTTCCAAGTCAGCCAACTGACTTAACTAGCTGAAATAACTAGCTGTCCTGATGGCTAGCCATCTAACTTAACTAGCTTTTTAACAAGCTAACCAGCTGGATAGGAAACTAACTTAATGGGTTGACTTAACTACCTAGCCTGCTGGTTACCAACTGACTTAACCAGCTCACTTAACCAGCTACTCAGCTGGCTACCCAACTGAATTAACTAGCTTTCTACCTATCTAGCCAGCTGACTAGCCAGCTGACTTACCTTGCTGACTTAAGCAAGCAAGCTGGCTAGCCAGCTAACTAATCCAGCTATCTACTTTCCTAGCCAGCAGGCTATTCAGCTGACTTAACTAGGTTAATTAAACAGCTAGCCTGCTGGCTAGAAAGCTGACTTATCTACCTAGCTACCTACCTACCCAGGTGGCTAGATAGTCGACTACATTGGATTATTTAACCAGCTAGCCAGTTGGCTATCCAGCTGACTTAACTCACTGACATCACTAGCTAGGAAGGTAACTATCTAGCTGAGTTAACTAGTTAGCTACCTACCTTGCCAGTTGGATATCCAGCTCTCTAAACTAGCTGAATTAACCAGCTAGCCAGCTACCTAGCCAACACATTTAACTAGCTCGCTACCTAGATAGCCAGCTGGCTAGCCAGCTGACTTAACTAGTTGACTTAACGAGCTAGCTACCTAGCTAGCCAGCTGATTCAATAGTTAACTTACTAAGTAGCTATCTAGCTAGCTGGCTGACTTAAATAGTAAACTAACTAGCTAACTACCTATCTAACAAGCTGACTTAAATAGTTTGCTGCATAGCTAGCTAGCTGACTTAACCAGCTAGCTAACTAGCTAGCTTACTTGTTATCTAATGTGCTAGCCAGCTGCCTTAATCAGCTGACTAAACTCATTAGCTAAGGAGCTAGCTTGCTGACTCAACTAGCTGACATAATTCTTTAGATAACTAGCTATCTAGTTGACTCTACCAGCTGACTTCCATCGTTAGCTGACTATCTAGCTAGCCTACTCAAGCAGCTGACTCAACCCATTTGCTAACTAGCTAGATACCTGACTCAATCAACTGACTTAACCCGTTAGTTAGCTAGCTAACTACCTGACTCAACCTGCTGACTTAACACATTAGTTACCTAGCTAGCTAGCTGTCTTAACCAGCTGACTAAATTAGGAAGATGACTTAACTAGCTGACTTACTAGGTGAGTTAACTACTTAGGTAGCTGACTATATGGCTGACTTAACTTGTTAGCTAACTGACTTAATTACCTGAATTCAATATTTAGCAAACTATTTAACTAGCTGAATATCTAGCTGATTTAATAATTAGCTATCTAGTTAGGTAGCAGACTTAAGTAGCTGACCTAAATAGTTAGCTAACTAGTGAGCTAACTGACTTAGCTAGCTGACTTAGCTAGCTACCTTGTAAGCTAGCTGACTTTGATAGCTGACTAAACTAGTGTCTAACGAGATAGCCACCTGACTTAACGAGTTGGTTAATGAGTTAGCTAATTGATTTCACCAGTAGTTAAATGAGTTAACTAGCTGATACAACTACTTGGTTAACGAGTTAGCTAGGTGATTTAACTTGTTGGCTGACGAGTCGACTGACTACACTGCTGGTTAAACACATTGGCTGACTGCTCAGCCGACTTGTTAGCTGGCTTAACAAGTAGACCGAATAGTCGGCCGACTAGTTAGCTGGGTTAACTGGTTGACTGATGTGTTGCCCCACTAGCTAGCTCGCTTAACCAGTTGGCTGGATGGTTTGCTGACCTAATTAGTCAGCCGACTAGCTGGACAACTAGTTAGCTGGCCAAACTATTCAGCCTACTAGTTAGCTGAGGTAACTTGTCAGCTGAAAAGTGGGCCAACTAGTCGGCCAATTGGTTAACTTAGTTGACTACTTGACTGTCTAGTCCGTCTACAGGCTAGCTGACTTAACTATCCGGCCGGCGTGTGAGCCAACTGGTCAGCTGAACTAAATAGCCGGCCAGCGAATGAGCTGACTGGTCAGCTGACTTTAGTCGGCTGGCGAGTGAGTTTTCTCGTCCAAAGATTTACCTAGTTGGGTGGCAAGTGAGCTGTCAGTGGAGCCAACATAACTCCTCGGCCTTCAAGTGAGCCAAAAAACGATCTGCCTTAACAAATAAGCTGACGAGTGAGCCTACCAGTGAGCTGACTTAACTACATGACTGGCAAGCAAGCCAAATTGTTAGCTGTCCTGTTGGCCTGCGAGCAAGCTGACAAAAGAGTTGGTTTGTTGGCTGGTGAGCGAACTGACTAGCTAGCTGACTTGATGGAAAGCGAGTGAGCCCAGTAGTTTGCTGACCAGTTAGCTGTGTTGGGAGCCAACTAGTTAGCTGAGTAACTAGATGATTTGCCAGCGGACTTAACTAGCTAGCTGACTATCAAGCTGACATAGCTAGCTAGCTTACAAGCTATCTGTCTAGATAGCTGACTTAACTAGCTAGCTTACTGGTTAGTTAGCTGGCTAGCTGGCTGCATTATCTAGTTGACTAGCTAGATGACTTGCTAGCTGACTTAACTAGAGAGCTGACTAGCAACCTGACTAGCTGGCTGACTTAACTAGCTAGCTGAATAATTAGCTGAATTGCTGCCTGACTTAACTAGCCAGCTGGCTAGCTAGCTGACTTAACTAGCTGACTAGAAAGTTGGCTGGCTAGCTTGCTTAACTAGCTAGTTACCTGGCTGGCTACCTGACTATGCAGCCAGCTAGTTAGCTAGCATGCTGGCCAGCCAGATAAAAGAGCCAGTCTGATGTCTGGACAGTTGTATAGCAAGCCGGCTTAACTAACCAGCCACCCTGCTGGTCAAGCGGCTAGCCAGCTGGCTTAACTAGCATGCCACATACCTGACCAGCCTGCTAACCAGCTGGCATAATTTTCCAGTCACCTAGATAAACAGCCAGCTAACAAGCTGACTTAACTAGCTGATTTAACTAGATAGCCATCCAACTAGCCAGCTGGCTTTACTAGCCAGCCACCTAGCTAGCCAGACGACTAACCAGCATATTTAACTCGCTGATTTAACTAGCTAGCCAGCCAGCTAGCCAGCTGACTTAATTAGCTAGCTACCTACCTAGACAGGTGGGTAGCCAACTGACTAATCTAGCTGACTTAACCAGTTAGCCAGCTGGTTAGCCAGCTGACTTATCTCGCTAGATACCTAGCTAGCCAGATGGCTAGCCACTTGAATTAACTAGGTGACTTAAGCAACTAGCCAGTTGGCTAGCCAGCTGACACAACTAGTTGACTTAACTCATAAGTTAGCTGGATAGCCAGCGGATTTAAATAGCTTAAATCACTAGCTAGCCAGGTGGCTAGCCAGCTGACTTAACAAGCTAGCTACCTAGGTATCCCACTGGCTTTCCAGTTGACTTAACTACCTAATTACCTGCCTAACCAGCTGACTAGCGAGCTGACTTAACTAGGCGACTTAATAGCTAGCCAGATGACTAGCCAGCTGAATTAATTAGCTAGCTACCCAGCTAGGCAGAAGGCTAACCAGGTGACTTAACTAGCTTATTAACTAGCTAGACAGTTGACTAAACTAGCTGAGTTAACTAGGCAGTTACCTAGCTAGGCAGCTGACTATACTAGCTGAAATAACTAGCTAGCTAGCTAGCCGAATTAACTAGCTGACTTAAATAGCTAGCTAGCTGACATAAATAGCTGACTTAACTAGCTAACTAGCTGGCCTGCTGATTTAACAAGCTGAATTAACCAGATAGTCAGCAGTCTATTCATCTGATTAACTAGTTTTTAACTAGCTAGCGAGTTGACTAGACAACAGGCTCAACGAGGTGACTTAACTACCTAACTAGCTGGTTAGCCAGCTGACTTAACTAGTTGATTAACAATCTAGGCAGCTAGTCAGCCATGTGACTAAACTAGCTGACTTAACTAGTTATCAAGCTGGCTAGCCAGTTGACTTAACTAGGCTTCCATCTCTCTAGCCACCTGGATAGCCAGCTGACTTAACTAGATGACTTAATTAGCTAGTAAGCTGTCTATCCTACAGACTTAACTAGGCCACTACCTACCTAGCCAGCTGACATAACCAGCTGTCTTAATTAGCTGGCCTCTTTCTAGCCAGTTGAATTTATTAGCTTGCTACATATCTAGCCAGCTGGCTATCCAGCTGAATTGACTCAGTGAATTATCTAGCTAGCCAGCTGTCTAGACAGCTGACTTAATTAGCAAGCTACCTACCTAGCCAGCTGGCTAGTCAGCTGACTTAACTAGGTGACATAACTAGCTAGTCAGCTTGCTACACTGCTGACATAACTAGCTAGCAAACTGACATATCTAGCTTACCTATCTAGCTAGTTTAACTAGCTACCTATGTATCCCGCTGGCTTTCCAGCTGACTTAACTACCTAAGTACCTGCCTAACCAGCTGACTAGCGAGCTGACTTTATGTGATTTAATAGCTAGCCAGATGACTAGCAAGCTCAATTAATTAGCTAGCTACCCAGCTAGACAGAAGACTATCAGGTGACTTAACTAGCCGACTTAACTAGTTAGCTAACTGACTTATCTAGCTTACTTATCTAGCTAGTTTCCTAGCCTACCAACTGACTTAATTAGCTGAAATAACTAGCGAGCCAACTGGCTGCCCATCTTATATAAATAGATTTTTAGCAAGCTAGCCAGCTGGGTAGACAACTGAATTAATGTGCTGACTTAACTAGCTACGCAGCTGAATAGTCAGCTGACTAAAGTAACTGACTTAACTAGCTGGCAAGATGTCTAGCCACCTGAATTAATTGTCTAGCTACCTAGCTAGCCAGCAGACTAGCCAACTGATTAAACTAGTTGAAATAAGAATGTAGCCAGCTGGCTAGCCAGCAGACTTAACTAGTTATCTACCTAGCTAGAAAGCTGATTAGCCAGCTGGCTTATCTAGCTGACATAACGAGATAGCCTAAAGGCTAGCCAACTGACTTAAGTAGCTACCTACCTACATAGCCCACTGGTTTGCAAGCTGAGTTAACTACTTATCTACCTAGCTAACCTGCTGGCTAGCGAACTGACTTAACTAATTGTCTTAACTAGCTAGCCAGCTGGCTAACCAGATGGCTTATCTAGATAGTGACCCTGATAGGCAGCTGGCTAGCCAGCTGACTTAACTAAATGTCTTAACTAGCTAGCCAGTTGACTTATCTAGATGACTTAAACTAGCTACCTAGCTCACTAGATGGCCGGCCAGTAGACTTAACTAGCTGACTTAAACTGCTAGACAGCTGGCTAGCCAACTACTTAATTGTTGGATTAACTAGCTAAGAAGTTGACTGGCCAGTTGAATTAACTAGCTGATTTAACCACCTAACCAGCTGGTTAACCAGCTGACTTAACTAGTTAGCTACCTAGG
>NW_007246263.1:0-7906 GCF_000164805.1 Carlito syrichta | reverse complement strand
CTGGGTAGCTAGCCAGTTAAGTCAGCTGGCTAGCCAGCTGGTTAGCTAGGTAGCTAGGTTGTTAAGTCAGCTGGATTGCCAGTGGGATACATAGGTAGCTAGCTATTTAAGTCAGCTGGCTTGCCACCAGGCTAGCTAAAGTTGTCAGCTAGTTAAGTAAGCCGGCTACCCAGCTGGCCATCTAGTTAAATCCGGTATTTGAGTCAGCTGCCTAGCCAACTGATAGCTGGTTAAGTCAGCAAGTTAATTCAAGTTGCTAACCAACTGGGTAGCTATGTAGCTACATAGTTAACTCAGATGTCTAGCCAGCTGGCTAGTTGATTAAGTCAGCTAGTTAAGTCAGCTGGCTAGCCACCTTTCGAGGTAGGTAGCTAGCTAATTAAGTCAGCTGGCTAGCCAGCTGGCTAGCTAGTTAAGTCAGCATGTTAAGTGACCTGGTTAACCAGCTGGCTAGCTAGATGACTAGCTAGTTAAGCCAGCTGTCTTGCTGGATGGCTATCTACATGGCTTAGCTGGTAAGCCTACTGGTTAGCTGGGTCGCTGGCAAGTCAAGCTGGCTGGTTTGCAGGCTGGTCATGTAGGTGGCCAGCTAGTTCAGCCGGCTGGCTTGACGGCTGATGAGCAGGGTGACTGGCTAGTTAAGGCAGCTGGCTATCCGACTGTCCATCCAGCCACCTGGCTATTTAAGCTATCTGGTAGCCTGCTGGTCAGCCCACTAGCTAGATGGACTGCTGCCTAGCCAGCTACACAGCCAGGTAGCTAGCTAGGTAAGCCAGTTGGCTAGCCATCTAACCAACAAGGTAGCTAGCTAGTTATGTCAGCTGGCTAGCCAGCTAATCAGCCAACCAGCTAGTCAGCTAGTACACCCAGTTAGCTAGCCAGTTAGCTAGTTATGTCAGCTAGCAAGTCAGCTAACTATTCACCTAGGTAGTTAAGTTAGCTAGCTAGTCAGGTGCTACTTAGCTAGCCAGATCATTCAGCTAGCTGGTCAGCTAGATTGTCAGCTAGACAGTTAAGTCAGCAAGTCAGCTAACAAGCCAGTTAGCTAGCTAGTTAAGTCAGCTAGCTAGACAGCTAGATAGCTTGTTTGCTAACTAGTTATGTCAGCTAGATAGCCAGCTAGCTAGTCAGCTAGCTAGTAATGTCAGTTAGAGAATCAGCTAATTACTTAGCTAACGAATCGGCTTGCCACTCAACTAGATGATCAGATAACTAGTGGGCTTCCTCTCTTTTCATAAGGTCAGCTAACTAGTCAGCTTGCTCACCCGTGAAGGAGTCAGCCAATTAGTCGGCTGGCTCGCCTGCCAACAGGTCAATTACTTGTTGGCTCACTTGCAGGCCAACACGTCAGCTAACTAGTCAGCTTGCTCACCAACCAACTTGTCAAGTCAGCTCACTTGTCAGCTAGCTCTCCAGCTGACTAGTTAAGGAGGCTCACACATCGGCTCACTTGACTGCTGACTAGTTAAGTCGGCTTTCTAGTTGGCTCAATCACTGGTCGACTAGTTAAGTGTTCTGACCAGTCGACTCACTAGTCAGCCAACTAAAGTCAGCTGACCAGTCAGCTCACTCACCAGCTGAATAGTTGTCAGCTGAACAGGCGACTCACTCGACGGCTGACTAGTTAAATCACATAAACAGTCAGCTCACTCGCCGGTCGACTAGTTAAGTCAACTGACAAGTTATCTCATTCGACGGCCGACTAGTTAATTCAGCTGACTGGTCAGCTAACACACTGGTCGATTAGATAATTGTGCTAAGCGGTCAGACGAGTAGCCGGCCAACTAGTTATTTTGCCTAATCAATCGGCCAACTAGTCGACCAACTTGTCAGCTGAGAAGTTTGCTCTGCTAACTAGGTGGCCAAATAGTTAGGCCAGCCAAACAGTCAGCCAAATTGTCAGCTGACTAGGTCAGGAAATCAGCCAACCAACTAGTTAATTGTGCCAACTAGTGAGCCAACTCGTCAGTTAACTGGTTGACCCAGCTAACTAGTAGGCTGACTAGTGTGCCACCTTGTTAAGGCAGGTAATAAGTTGGCCTAGTAGTCAGCCAACTTATACCAGCTAACTAGTCAGGAGACTCGTCAGCCAACAAGGTAATTAACCTAGCTCACTCCTTATTCAACTAGTTAAGTCAGCTATTTAACTTGTTTACAAACTAGTTAGAACAGTTAGCTAAATTGTTAACCAACTTGTTAAATCTGCTAGCTGACTCCTTAGCCAGCTAGTTAATTCAGCTAGCTAAGTAAGCTAGCTAACCAGCTAGCTAGCTAACTCAGCTAGCTCAGTCAACTAGCTCACTAGTTAGCTAAATATTTAAGTCAGCTACTTAAGTCTGCTACCTAACAACTTAGGTAATTAGATAATTCAGCTAGTTATTCAGCTAGTTAAATAGTTAGCTAACTATTTAATTCAGGTCGCTAAGTGAGCTAGCTAACTAGTTAAGTCAGGCTGTTGTCAGTTAGCTAAGTAAAGTCAGCTAGCTAAGTCAGCTAATTGTCAGTTTTCTATTTTAGTCAGCTGTTAAGATAGCTAGCTAGCTAGTGAAAAATGGGTTAAGTCAGCAGGTGGAGTCAGGTAGTTAGCTAGGTAACTAACGGGTTAAATCAGCTGGTTGAGTCAGCTAGCTAGCTAGTTAACAAACGGGTTGAGTCAGGTAGTTGAGTAAACTAGCTAGCTAGTTAGCTAACGAGATAAGTCAGCTGGTTTTGTCAGCTAAGTATCTTGTTAGCTAACAAGTTAAGTCAGATAATTAAGTCACCTAGGTAGCACGTTAGATAATGAGTAAGCTAAATAGTTAGCTAGCTTGGTAATTCAGCTAGCTAGGCAGCTAACTATTTAAGGCAGTTTGCTAGCTGGTAGCTAGCTAGTTAGCTAAGTATTTAAGTCAGCTGGGAAGCTATGCAGCTAGCTAGTTAGCCTACTATTCAAGTCGGCTCTCTAGCTAGGTAGCTAGCTGGTTAAGGCAGCTAGTTAAGTCAGCAGGCTGGGAAGCTGGCTTGCTAGTTAGCGAGCTAGTTTAGTCAGTTGGTTAGCCAGCTAGATACTGGTTAATTCAGCTAGTTAAGAGAACTGTCTGGCCAAGTGGCAAGGTAGGTACCTAGCTAGTTAAGTCAGTTCGAATGCTACCCGGGTAGCTAGTGATGTCAGTCAGTTAAATCAGCTGACTAACCAACTGGCTAGCTGGTTAAGTCATCTAGTTTAGTCACCTGTCTAGTCAGCTGAGTAGGTAGGTAGGTAGCTAGATAAGTCAGCTTGCTAGCAAGCAGGCTACCTGCTCAATTTACCTAGTTAAGTCAACTGGTTATCCTGCTGTCTAGGTAGGTAGCTAGCTTGTTAAGTCAACTGGCTAGTCGGCTTTCTAGCTTAAGTCAGCTAGGTAAGTCAGATGGCAAGACATCTGGCTAGACAGATAGCCCGCTAGTTAAGTCAGCTGGCTACCCAGCTGACTACCTGGTTAGGTCAGCTGGTTAAATCAGCTGACAACCAGCTTCCTAGCTAATTAAGTCGACTCATTAAGTCAGTTGGCTAACCCGTTCATTAGCTCGTTAAAAAGCTAATTAAGTCAGGTGGGTAACCATCTGGCTAGCTAGTTATTTCAGCCAGTTAAGTAAGATGACTATCTAGGAATCAAGCTACATAAGACAGATAGTTCCTTCCGCTAGATAGATAGTTATGTGTGCTAGTTAACTCAGGTGGCTAACTAGATAGCTTATTAGTTAGCTAGCTGGTTAAGCTAGCTAGATAAGCCAGCTGACTAGCTTGGTAGCTAGCTGTTTAAGTCAGCTAGTTGTCAGCTTGCTAGCTAGTTAAGCCATTGAGTTAAGTCAGCTGGCAAGCCAGCTTCCTAGCTGGGTAGCTAGCTAGTTGCCAGCTGGCTAACCACTTAACTAGTTAGTTAAATAACCTAGTTAAGTCAGCTCCATAGCCAGCTGGTTAGCTAGGTAGCTAAGTCGTTAAGTCAGCTGGTAAGCCAGCAGGCTATATAGGTAGCTAGCTAGTTAAGTCAGATGACTATCCAGCTTGATAGCTATGTACCTAGGCAATTAGGTCAGTCAGCTAGCTAGCTGACTAGCTAGTTAAGTCACCTAGTTAAGTCACCTGGCTAGACAACTGTCTAGTTAGGTAGAAAGATAGTTAAGTCAACTGTCTATCCCACTGACTATATAGTTAAGTCAACTGGCTAGCCAGCTGGCTAGTTATGTAACTGGCTAATTACATCAGCGTGATAGACAGCTGGCTACTTAGTTAAGTCGAGTAATGAAGTCAGCTTTATAGTCAACTGATTGGCTATATATCAACCTGGTTAATTCAACAGACCAGCAAGAAGACCAGATGTTTAAGTCAGCTAGTTAAGTCAGCTGACATGAAGCTGGCTAGCTAGGTAGCAAGCTAGTTAAGTCAGTTGGCTAGCCAGCATTCTAGCTAATTAAGTCAGTTAGTTAAGTCAGTTGGCTAGCCAGCTAGCTAGCTATGTATGGTGCTAGTAAATTTAGCTCTCTAGCCACTGACTAACTAGTTACATCAGCTAGTTGTGTCAGCTGGTACTCAGCTGTCTAGCTGGTGAAGTCAACTAATTAAGTATGCTGGCTACCCATCTGACTACATAGGCAGCAACCTAGTTAAATCTGCTGGCTAGTCAGCTGGCTTTTTGGGAAATCAGGTAACTAATTCAGCTGGTTTCCCAGCTGACAAGCTAGGTAATTAGCTAGTTTAGACAGCTGCCTATCCACCTGGTTTTCAGGTTAAGTCAGCTAGTTAATTCAGCAGGCCAGTCAGTTGCCTAGCTAGTTAAGTCAGTTAGTTAAGTCAGCTGGATAGCCAGCTGGTTAAATCAGCTAGTTAAGTCGCTGGCCAACCAGCTTGCTAAGTAGGTTGCTAGCTAGTTAATTCAGTTAGTTAAATCAGCTGGAAAACTAGGTAGCTATGTAGTTACGTCAGCTATTTAATTCAGCTGGCTAGCTAGTTATGTCAGTTAGTTAAGTCAGCTGGCTAGGCAGCTGCCTATCATGGTAACTATGTAGTTAAGTCAGCTGGCTAGCCATCTGGCTAGCTAGTTAAGTTACCATGTTAAGTCAGTTGGCTAGCCAGCTTACTAGCTAGTAAAAAAGCTAGTTAACTCAGATGACTAGACAACTGGGTAGCTGGTTATTAAAGCTAGTTAAGTCAGCTGACTAGCAAGGTAGCTAGTTAAGTCAGCTTGTTATGTCAGCTCGCTAACAAGTTAATTCAACTGGTTAACTCAACTAACTAGGTAGGTAGCAAGGTAGGTAGATAGCTACTTATTTCAGGTAGTAAATTCAGTTTGTTATCTAATGAGCTAGCTAGTTAGTCAGCTAGTTAAGTCAGCTGGCTAGCCAGAAGCCTAGCTGTGTAGCCAACTAGTTTAGTAAGCTGGCTAGCCAGCTGGCTAGCTAGTTAACTCACCTAGTTAAGTCAACTCGCTAGTCAGCTGGATAGCTAGATATCTAGGCATTTAAGTCAGCTGGCAAACCAGCGGGATACATAGATAGCTAGCTAATTAAGTCAGCTGGCTAGCCAGCTGTCTATCTACTGATGTCAGCTAGTTAAGTCAGCTGGTTACCCAGTTGGCTAACGAGGTTAGCTGGTTAAGTGAGCTAGTTAATTCAAGTGGCTATCCATCTGTGTAGCTAGGTAGCTAGCTAATTAAGTCAGTTGGATAGCCTGCTGGTTAGCTGGTTAAGTCAACTATTTACGTCAGCTGGCTAGCCACCTGCTAGGTAGGTAGTTAGCTAATTAAGTCCGCTGGCTTGCCAGCTGGCTAGTTGGTTAAGTCAGCAAGTTAAGTGAACTGGATAGCCGGTTGGCTAGCTAGGTGTCTAGCTAGTTAAGCCGGCTGGCTAGCTGGACGTCTATCTAGTTAAGTCAACTAGTTAAGTCAGCTAGGTAGTGGGCTGGCTAGCTAGGTTACTGACAAGAAAAACTGGCTGGTTAGCAGGCTGGTCAGGTAAGTGGCCTAGCTCGTTAATCAACAATTTAAGTCAGCTGGCTAACCAGTTGGCTAGCTAATTAAGTCATCTCATTAAGTCAATTGGGTAGCCAGCTCGCTAGCTAGTGAAAAAACTAGTTAAGTCTGATGGCTAGACAACTGGCTATCTAGTTATTTCAGCTAGTTAATTCAGCTGCCTAGCTTGGTAGCTAGCTAGATAAATAAGCTAGTTATGTCAGCTAGCTAGTTATTTCAGCTAGTAAAGTCAGCTGGCTAGTGAGGTAGCTAGCTAGTTAAATCAGCCAGCTAAGTCAGCTGGCTAGCTAGTTAGCAAGCTGGCCAGCTAGTTAGGTCACCTAGTTATGTCATCTAGTTGGCCAGCTGAATATCTAAATAGCTAGATAGTTAAGTCAGCAGACAAGCATGCGGGATATGTATGTAGCTAAGTCAGCTGGCTAGCCACCTGTTTTTCTAGTGCTGTAAGCTAGTTATATCAGCTAGCTAACTAGTTCAGTTACCTAGTTGAGTCAGCTGGCTAGCCAGCTGTCTAGTTCATTCATTCTTCTAGTTAATTAAAGTGGCTCTCCATGTGCCTAGCTAGGTAGCTAGTTAGTTAAGACAGCTGGGTAGCCGGATGTCTATCTAGTTAAGTCAGCTAGTTAAGTCAGGTAGGTAGCCGGCTGGCTAACTAGGTGGCTGCCAATATAAGCCGGCTGGTAAGCAGGCTGCTCAGGTAGGTGGCCAGCTACTTAAGCCAGTTGGTTAGACAGCTGATCAGCAGGGTGGCTGGCTAGTTAAGCCGGCTGTCATTCCGACTGTCCAGCCATCCGGCTGGCTATTTAAGCCCTTTAGCTATCCAGTTGGCCAGCCCACTCGCCAGCTAGCTGGCTGCCTAGCCACCTAGCCAGCCAGGTAGCTAGCTAGTTAAGACAGCTGGCTAGCCATCTAGCCAACGAGATAGCTAGTTAGTTAAGTCAGCTGACTAGCCAACTAGTTAGCCAACTAGTTAGTCAACTAGTTAAGCCAGCTATCTAGCCAGTTAGCTAGTTAAGTCAGCTAGTAAGTCAGCTAACTATTTAACTACCTAGTTATGTCAACTAGCTATTCATATTGGTAGTCAGCTAGCTAGTTAAGTCAGCTAGCAATTCAGCTAAGTACTCAGCTAGGCAGTTAAGTCAGCTAGCTAGATAACTACTCAGTTAACAAGCTAATTATCTAGTTAGACAGCTAGATAGCTTGTTTGGTAGCATGTTATGTCAGCTTGATAGCCAGCTAGCTAGTCAGCTACCTAGTTAAATCAGATAGCAAATCAGCTAGGTGTTTATCTAACTAGTCGGCCAGCAACTCAGCTAGCTTTTCAGCTAACTAGTGGAATCGCTCGCTTTCCATCGGTCAGCTAACCAGTTGGCTCACTCGCCTGCCAACTGGTCCACAAACTAGTCGGCTCACTTGCCAGCCAACAGATCAACTAACTTGTCCACTTGCTCACAGGCAAACAGGTCAGCTAATTTGTTGGCTTCCTCACCAGCTGACTAGTTAAGTCAGCTCACCAGTTGGCTCACTCACCGGTTGACAATTAAGGCAGCTCATCCATTGGCTCACTGGCAGGCTGACTAGTTAACTAGGCTTACCGGTAGGCTCAATTGTCGGTCGACTAGTTAAGTCTTCTGAGCTGTTGGCTCATTCACCAGCCGACTAAATTCAGATGAAAAGTCAGCTCACTCACCGGCCAATTAGTTAAGTCAGCTGACAGGTCGGCTCACTCGCTGGCTGACTAGTTAAATCAGCTGATAAGTCACCTTACTCACTGGTCAAGTAGTGAAGTCAGTTGACAATTCGATTGACTCACTGGTCGACTTGTTAAGTCAGCTTACCTGTCTGCTCACTCGCAGGTCGAAGAGTTAAGTCAGCTATCTGGTCAGCCTACTAGCCAACCAACTAGTTGAGTTGGTTAA
>NW_007246262.1:0-8801 GCF_000164805.1 Carlito syrichta | reverse complement strand
TAAAAAAGCAAACAAAAGTGTGCAAAGCGAACAGTCAAAAAATAAAATCAAAGCATGAAACTCAACTGGCTCTGAGGTCTTTCCTGTATGTCCAAAGTTCATTCAATTCTGATCTCCAGATCATTCCCTCTCATAGCAGGCAGATACGGTTACTCGTAGCTTGGGTCAGTTCCTTTGGCTTGCTAACTGTCAGGTCTGCCACACAGACCTGAGTTGTCTGTGTCTGATTCAGCATAGGGGAGGGGCTTCTGTCTCTCCTGGTTTGGCGAGATTAACTTAAGCAACAAGTTCGAAGCTGTGAGAAGCTGGGTGGGGCAATGCAAATCTTTGCCTGGAAAATACAGTGTTTGCCTCTTTCAGCTTTCCCTGATCCTCTCTCTCCACTGATAATATCTGGGGCTCCAGTTGATCCATATTGACAGGTGATGATGGTGTGGACCCGGTGCCAGGTACTGGGAAATGGTGAGATAGCCGAACACTGCAGGTTGGCCTGCTGTGGGTGACTTGAGATGGCGGAGGGAGCTGGGAATTCCATGGGGCTAAGAGCCCAGGGCCTTGGCAGCACCTCAGCACCTGGGACTGACTGCAACAGTCACCCCTTGCAGAGGTGGCAGTGGTAGTGGTAGTGGTATGCTGTATGGGACCCGTTGTAGCAGCCACCCTTTGCAGAGGTGACAGCGGTGGCAGGGTCGCATGGAACTGGCTGCAGCAGCCACCCTTCGTGGAGATTTTCACAGTTCGAATTGTTCCGTCGCCATCTTGCCCCCTCTCCCTGTGTATTACTTTTCAATGCTGAATAGAGTTACAGTAGCAGTGTGTAGTATGATGTTTGCTCAAAAGATGGCATTAATCAAAGGAATGCTAACATCACCGTGTGACAGAGAGGACAGTCAAAGAAAATGTCAGAGGCATAGTTGTCATTCGAGGAGCGCAAGACCACTTTTGAAGTGGTATTTGAAATTTGAGAATGTTGTGGAAGTACGACGACAATGGAGACATGAGAATGTAACAGAGTCTCCAACATGCCTAACAACTGCATGAATTCATAGTAAGCTCGAGACTCGTGGTACTGTGTGTGATATGCACAAGGGGCAATCCAGGAGGCCTCACACAGCAAGAAGTCCTTGCAGTAGTTTGCTGTAACCAGAAGTGACTGGACGCTGATGGTAACCACTTTGAGCACCACTTGTAATTGCCGAATCCAAACGTGACTTGTATTCATCTTTTGTTATTAGTACATATGGGATATTACAGTTTTCATACGGTTTTTTCCTTTCTTAAAATGTGTACTTTTTTTGGCACCCTTCGTTTAATCTTAGGTTAGCAGTTATATTCCCTCGGTGTTCTGAAGAGGTCATTTCACTGTCTTCTTCTCCTATAATTATTTCTGATAATTCAGCTGTCTAATCATTGTCACTTGGTGGTGTTTTAAAATAGTCTGTTTCAGACTGACCTAACGGACTTTTCTTTGCCCTTATCATTTTAGTTTCACTTCCAGTACAATGCATTTAGTTGTGACAATCTTTTATTCTCTGAATTACACTGGAATTCCTGATATTAATGATTCAAGTTTTTCATCAATTCTAAAAAGTTTTGCCCATTGTCTGTTCAAAAATCACCTCTCCTGAAATATATTATTTCTTTTAAACTCCTACTTGATGTGTGTTACATCTTCTCCCTCTATCTTCTGTGTTTCTTAACATCTCCTCCCTCTATCTTCCATGTTTCTTAACATCACTTTATCTCTCTGTGTTATTTTCTGTATAGTGCCTTTGGTCTATCTTCCAGATCAACAGTTATCTCATATGTTAAGTCTAATATGATATTCAGATCAGTCATTGACTTCTAAATTTTAATTATGATCATTTTTTTAAATTTGCAGATATGCTATTTGGTTATTTTTGAGTAAACATTTAATACACTTATTTTAGGTCTAATAATACTAATATCTGAAGTGTTTGAGTATCTTACTTTATTACTCCTGGTTCTTACTCATGGGATCCTTGTTATATCATCTGCCCTGTGATTGGTGTTTGCAAGTCCTATCCATTATAACTTCAACTGAAGGTAAACCTTGAGACGTGGGTCGAAATTTGTTGCCTCAAAATAAATTTTCATTGCTTCTACTGCAGATACTTGGTATAATCCTCTTAGAAAAACTTCAAATGAATTATTGGTTTGAAGTGTTTGGATTTTAGTATTACTGTTAATTAGAATGATGAAGCTAGTTTTGGTTACCGGTGACTACAAATTTTTAAGTAGTCTCAAGTTGTACTTAGAGTCAAATTTTGAATAGGCATGTCTCCTGCTATCCCTCCTTTTGCAAGAACACTGCGTGGCTCATATAAAGAGTCTCCAAATAGACCATCCGCCTTGCTTGGTCTCTAGGCTTGCTCTCTCACTCTCTACTCCTTCCTATAAGCTGCCATTAAAACCAAAGTCATAGGTCTCTGGGCTCATAAGATACTCTAAGATCCTCTGTCTTTAGCATTAACATTTTGCTCAGAATTCATGCCTTCTTGTTTTGGGTTTCAGCTAATTTTCCTTAGTTTGCAGCCAATTTACCTTTGTTTTTTTAAAAAACATGCATTTTTTCTATAAAAGATAACTGTTTGCTAGTGAGAAGTGTTTTTTTTTAGTCTATTTAATCTTGTTTATTATTTGAATTAGAAGATGACACAGAACTCGTTCTGCAATATTCGCACTGGCAGTCCTTTGATATGGCTGCTGTAGTTAATCTCCAAAGACAACTGCCCAATGAACCATACCTTCTGAAATTCACATCACTTAGAGGAGTCGCTTCCTATGTTGAAACCGAGCCAGTCATATGTAACTAGTAAAGTGCAGACAAAGTGACACCATATGGTAGATTCTCAAGGCTAGATTCTAAAACGACATAATAGTATCTTTTTTGTTATTTTGGAATGTTCATAGTTGGGATGCACCTTCTCAGTACCCAGCCATCATGGTGTACGAAGCCCAGACTCTAAGAAAAGCTCTTGTTTGTCCCTTTTGTTACCTGGCTCAGTGAAACTCCTATTGCATATGTATCAGCCAATACCAAATACCAGTCATATAAGCAAGTTATCTTGGAAGTCTGGCCCAGTTGAATCTTCAGATGACTCAAGCCTCAGATCCCAAATAAGTTATTGAGAGATTCCAACCAAGCTCTCTAGATGAACCCACTCAGCCTACTGAATGAAGAGAGATATGAATAAATTGTTGTTTTAAGCCAGTACGTTTTTGTATAGTCTATTGCATAGCTATGCATTAATAGATCAACAGTCAAGTCTCTGTGAATTAGTAGTCATTGTAGCTAAAGTGACTTTGCAAATCTGTGCTGTAATATATATTGCTGATATTAGAGGGCCTTGAAATTTTTGAACCCCTAGAAGAGGACCACCTAACTCTTATACTCATATATAGTATACAAAAACTACATGGCACATATAAAGAGTCCCCAAATAGACTATTCCAACATATATATGAATTCTGTGTGAATGTATTTATGGCTGAATATATTTTATGGGTGAATAGTATTCTTGTGTGTGTGTGTGTGTGTGTGTGTATTACAGTAGAATGCTATTCAGCCATAAAAAAAGGATGAAATAATGCCTCTTGCAGCAACTTGAAAGGAAAGGAAGACAGTTATCCTAAGTGAAGTACTCAGGAGCAGAAAACCAAATACCACATGGTCTCACTTATAAGTGGGAGCTAAGCTAGGATCTGAAATGGCATACAGAATGACATAATGGACATTGGAGACTTGGTAGGGGAAAGTGGGAAGGGTGAAAAAAATCACCTGTATCAGGTATAATGTGCACAGACTGGGGTGACGGGTACACCCAGACTTTTTCACCAATATGTAACGCATTCTTAGAAACAGAAGTCACTTGTACCCCTAAAGCTATTGAAAAAACTAAAACAGAACCTGCACCGTCCAGACCTTTGAACAGCTGGCACTTTCTTATCCTTTGTCTGATCTTGAATATGGCCTCTTCAGAGACATCGTGTTTTTTTTAATACCTTTGTTGAGATATAATTGATATGCAAAATATATCCAATTTGATCCCTTTGGACATGTGCACACATTCCAAACCAGCACCACAATCAAAGTAATAAATATAACAATTACTGCCAAAAATAGAAATTGAAGAAAATACCCAAAGCCTTCACAGTTATGTGATTCCGTTGTAGGATGTTCCTGAAATGATACAATTGTAAAAGTGAAGAACAGATGAGTGGTTGCCAGGGGATGAGGAGCGGGGTGTCTGGCAGGGAAGTAGGTGTGGCTAGACCAGGGCAACATGAGGGATGTTTGTGGTGATGGAAATGTTCTGGATCTCGATTATATCCGTGTCAACATCCTAACTGTGATACTGTACTCTAGTTTTGCAAGATGTTGTCATTTTGAAAAGGATAGCTAAAGGGTACACAGGGTCTAGCTGCATCATTTCTTACAGTATGGGAACCTACACTTGTCTCAGAAGAAAACGATGAATTCATACAATTGTCTGCAGTGCTCTCTATTCCCCCGGGGGGGGGGACCACTCCCACTGCCGCATCCTTGGTAGCCAGGTCTCCATTCTAAGTTACCTTTAGCAAGAAAGTGGCTGAATCAGTGTTGGATTGTGATATCCAAACACCATTTTTTCCCAGTGATTCAGCAAGCTGTTCATGATTTCAGGTAGGAAGGTTTTTGATTTTTCTGCAGGCTTTAGTTGCTTCCATCCAAGAGTTGGATTCAACAAACACTGCTATGAGGTAGGTGTACTGGAGGCAATTACTTTGGGTGCCTGTTTTTTTTGGGGGGGGGTTGACACTGCCGTCACATGTAACATGCTTTTCCTCTTCTCGACGGGACAGACGTTAAGGGGGAAATACGTCTGCAGCGCTAGCCGTGACCCAGACTTTATCCTCAATATCAGGCTAACTGGGGACCCCTGTTTGACCCTCATCCCCGCAGGACCCACCTCCCTTCCTTCCCACACAGCCACCTCTTCCCTCCTTCTCCCCTCTGTGCCATCAGAGAACACGCGCGCACACACACATTGTTTCATTTGGTGTAGGCTTTATTTTGTTAGTCTTGAAAGGGCGCCTGGTAATTCAAATTTTCCAGTTGGTCGTTTTTCTGTAGCCACACCGCTTTCGACTTCTCAGGCTGTTCGGAAGCCTTGGGCCTCACGTCAAGTCATGGGCTTTCCAGGAAAACTCGGGAGGTGGAGGCGGTGGAAGCCTCCACACTCAGCGGCTCCGGAGCTGGCTCCGTGAGCTCCTCGTGCTCCCCGGGGTTATGGCAGGACACCGACGGCTGTTCTTCTTTCTCGGGTTTTTCCGTCTCCGGACAGGCCTTTGGGGTCCCTTTACGATAGACCGTTCTTCGAGAATATCCACGACGCGATCTTTTTGTCTTTCTCGTTCTCTTGGGAGCCTGAAACGACAACCAGGAGATCACAGAAGGGCATGACTCTGGGGGAAGAGGGTGGAGGAGGGATGGGACCACACACTTCCCGAGAAGGGGTGCCGGTTGAAGGAGGCTCATGCCAGGTGAGGACAGGCAGGACTCTGGGGCGGGAGAAGTCCGGGGAAGACGGGGAGGAGCTTGGGTGAGTCGCTCACGGCGGCACGTCCTCGGCCGGTCGGTGGAGTAACGGCCGTCCTCTTCCTGCCCCCGGTCTTGCTCGAGGGCGACTCCGTGTTCGAGGGTGACTCGGTGGGTTGAGTGATGGCCTTCCTCTTTCTTCCCCGAGCCTTGCCCGAGGGCGACTCCTTGTTCGAGAGCGACTCCCTGTCCCCCATGCTGGCAGCGTCTCCTTTTCCTGCCACCCTCGCGGTGGGAGTACTTCCGAGCGAGGTGCCTCCGCCCTGCGGGCCTCCCTATACATAGCCCTCGCCACGTCGTGCCAGACCACACCCCTGAGCATTGTTTGCTCAGCGCTCAATGGCCCAGCCAGTGGTAGCCCTGGGGGAGGGGCTCCGACGGCACCAGGCGCCGTCTCTCGCTCCCAGGGTGGGGTGAGTGTGGGAGGCCAGGCTGGGGCGTCCAGGGCACAGCTGAGACGTCGCCATGCCCCATCCTGCCAGCTTCATGGGCAGGGAAACGCTGGAGGGCCTCAATACGCGAGTTGGAGAACACCTCTGGGAAGGCACCCTTAAAGAGCCTTCCCAACCCATCTGCCACACTCTTCATCTCCCTTGCTCAATCCTGGCTGGTCACATAGCAGGGTGAGGGTATGCACCACAAGCCTTCTTCCAAGGGGTTCATCCTGTGTTCTTCCACCCTTCACACTACTTCGTTTCTGCAAGCTTTACCTAAAATCCTTCTATGGAAATGTGGTTAAATTAAGTCTCTGGAAATGGGAATCATTCCACTTGCTGCCTACACACTTCCCTTCTGCACCTTGAAGACCATAAACTTCTTGTCTACCACCAGGGAACTTTGCCATCCATCTCCCTTCCCGGTGTCCTCATAGCTCACCTCGATTTTCTGATTTCCAGTCTGAAAGCACTGCCTTCAGGCTGTCAAGACTTCAGTGTGGGTTGAATTATTGGCCTTGTGTTCTTCGCCGTAGGTGCAGTACCCAGGCCTGGATTTTTACGGTTAGGGGAGCTAAGACAAAGGTTCACATGCAAAAGTTGTGCTGGATGTTTGCATATAAGAAACTACAGCCTGATGAGTTCATAGCTGAGGGGTTTTATTCAACATTGTCCTTGAAGTGCTGTTCCATACAATGGACCTGGACTGGAATAGGCCTCCAGATTGGAAAGGAAGAAGTAAAGCTGTCTTTTTCACAGACACAAGGTCATCTAAGAAGAAGGTTCTATCAATCTAAAAACAATGCTTCTAGAACTAGAAATTGAGCTTAGTAAGGTTGCAGAATGAAATATCAATATACAAAAATTTATGGTATCTCTATAATCTAGTGTTGAATGATTGGAAATGAAATAAACAACAGTACAACTTAAAATAACTATAGAAAATAGGAATTACATAAGGACAAATCTAGCAAATAATCACAAGAATAAACACTCAACATCATTATCTATTAGCAAAGCCATAACCAAAATAACAGTGGGAAACCTACACACATATCAGAATGACTCAAATTGGAAAGACTTAACCCTCCCGATTATTGACAAAGATGTGACACATGGGAACTGTCACATATACCTGGTGAGAATGCCAAATGGTACAACCATTTTCAAAAACATTTTGGCCGCTTCTTAAGGAATCTATCACACCTCTACACTAGGATGCAGCCATCCCACTTCTACGTATTTATAAACAACTTTTAAAAATTCAGACTAATCTATCATGACAGACCAGTGGTTGCTTAGGATTGGGGTTTCAGAGAGTGGCGGGAGGGAGGGATTACAGAGAACTGGGAGGAACATGTTGGGGGTGATGGATAGCTTGATCACTGTCTTGATTATGGTGAGATTTCCCAGGTTTATGTGCATGTCAAACGTTACCGAATGTACACTTTTCAAGGCGGAGCAGATAAAGAAGTTGAGGAAATTTCTTAGGATGGAGCAATGCAGCATGAACATGAATGAATTCTTGTTATAACAATGACAAAATGTTGACCAAAGAAAGCGAGTCATGGAATACCAACAACCTCACTCAATTTATGTACAGTTAAAACATGAGAAACAAATCAATATCTCTGTGTGTTTGTGTGTGTGTGTGTGTGTGTGTGTGTGTCCGCACACGCGCGCTAAAACATAAAAGAAAATAATTAGAACATGATATTCAGGATAGAATTGAACATAGGAGATGGGGTAATGGATGAGCATTCAGTGGGCTTCAGAGGTGTTGACCATTTTTTGTGTCTTATGCTATCTATGGTTACATAAAATTCGTTTTATTATTGTTTAATGTAATTCAAATATATTTCAAGTATACTTTATTAGTATGTAATATTTCATGACATACCATTCTGAAAACGTGATGAATATTTCTTTTTTTAAAACATATTTTTTAAATTTTAAATTGTGGGTAGAGTTAAGGGTTAGGTATACAAACATTCACCGTTCGGGCACCCTTGTTGATAAGGGGTGTTCCCTCATCTCCAGACAGATATTAACTACCGTTAATCCCACCTCCCTTGCCCTCCCTGCTGCCCCCATAGTTTCCCACCACTGTCAATCCTTTTCATATAGTATTACGATAGATGTTCAAGGTCCACTTATGTTGACAATATGTGATACTCAGATCTTTGTTTTTGTGAGAGATCACTCAGTTGCATAAACTCTAGCTCCATCCAGGTTGCTGCAAAGTTCATGATTTTGTTCTTTTTTTATGGCTACATCATATTCCATCACGTATATGTACCACATTTTTTAATCCAGTTCTGTTTTGATGGACAGCATGGTTGGTTCCAGGTTCTTGCATATAACAATGCTGCAATAAACATACATGTGCAGGTGCCTTTTTTGTAGAGTGATCTGAGTTTTTCAGGGTATATTCCCAGGAGGGGGATTGTGGGGTCATATGGGAGGTCGATATTTAAAGCTTTTAGGAATCGCCACACTGCTTTCCACAGAGGTTGTACTAGTTTACACTCCCACCAACAGTGTGGAAGTGTACCCTTTTCACCAAATCCTCTCCAGCATCTGTTATTTTTTGAGTTATTGATAATGGCCATTCCGGTTGGAATTAGGTAGTATTTCAGTGTAGTTTTGATTTGCATCTCCTTGATGATGTGAGGTTGAGCATTTCTTCATGTGTCTGCGGGCTGCTCGTAAATCTTGTTTTGAGAAGTGTCTGTACATATCTTTTGCACACTTTGTAATGGGAC
>NW_007246261.1:226249-254404 GCF_000164805.1 Carlito syrichta | reverse complement strand
GGACAAGCTGCTGCTTTTCTTCAGAATAAACATAAAATGCCCTATTGAGTTAAAAACAAACAAACACTCATTAACTTACTGAATTCTAAAATAAGATATCTGTCGCTTAGCCCTATGTTGAGTAATTCCATATCCAACTAAAATTAAAACTATACAACAACAACAACAAAATCAAAGTGACTGTCAGTCAAATTTTCTCTGATAAACACAGTACTGAAACAATTATTTACATTTAGGTCTAAGTGATACCAAAAACAATTGGTAGCTTCAGTTAATTAAGTCAAAACTATATCTATACTTCATCTGTACCACCCGTGAAGGAATCTTTCCATGCAGACAGCATAACTGTAATTGACAATGTTCAACTGTGTCCTGCTGTTTGTTGTAGTAACATAGAATTGTAACAGCTTCTCTTTCGCTTCTCAGGCTTAGCTGAACAGCAAAAAAAGTAGCTAGCAAGAGCCTCTGCTTGTTTCTTACCTTCAGCTGTGTTGAGAGTGTGATCCCAAGGTGGAGCCTGATGCTCAAAATCCACAGAAAGGTCACTCTGGGAGCTCCATATCCAGTCAAAATGGTCACCACTAATTGCTTCAAACCAACCACAGCTGTTTGCCTCAAAATCACACTTGGAAACTGAAGAACGAAAATGTGACTCTTATGTCGGCTCTCCACAGTGTTTCCACAATTTGAAAAGGTAAAGCTCAAATAGAAACAATCTTATTATGCTTCTCTAGGTATACTTAGAGACACATTTGAGAGAAAAATAAGAAGATCCTTTCTCATTTCAAAAGTGGAGTTGTGCTTTTCATACGGGTAATTGAGAGAGCAGAATTATCAATTTAAGGAATTCAGATTTTTTCCCCAAATAGTCTAAGAACCAGCATCATTCAGCCCCATTGTTTATCAAATTGCCTAGGTTTGCTCAATTCATTCTGATACCCATTTTAGTCTCCCTGCTACTATTATGTCAACTGGAAGGTTTAATTGTTCCTACAGAGTATTTTACACTAAACCATGAATAGCAGCTACTTCTAAAGCATTTAATAGTATTTGAAAAATCCCAGATCGACTATATTTAATATAATGTGTACCCCAATTTTAATACAGTGTAATATTCCACAAAGCATTATATGTATTGCCTAATTTGTGAAGGGAGAACTAATTTGACCTATTTTTCAGGGAAATATGCAGAGAAATCAGTTAACTTCCACCATGATATACTGGAAGAGGAAGAGGGAACAGAGGAAGGAAGAGAAAGAAAAAGAAAGAGAACCTATAATAGTAGTAGTATAGTATTGTAGCTAATAGTTTCTGAACCCTTTTGTAACAAACCCTATGCAGAATGCTTTTTTTTTTAATAGTTCTAACTTTCACAACATCTTTATGGAAAATGTATGATTGTTATTGGTGTTGTTTTACAAAGGAAGAAAAGAAGGTTTAGAGTAGTTATTAATTTAACCAAGGTCACATAGTTAGGAAGTTATAGATTAGGATCCAAATATTGTGATTCCTCTTTCTGCAACTGTTGACAATATCTGCTAATGTCATTACACTGGAAAAAGGATAAACCAAAAAGGCATCATCTAAATTTACCTAGCAATGACATTCAGCTATTACTACATAGACTAATGCAAAAATGAAGTTTCTTTCCATTGATGATGAGTATACTAGGATTCTTGACCTTTGACTATTTTTATTGAAGAATATAGTAATAAGCTGCACAGATATTTCCTTGTAAAAGAAATTAGAAAACAAGAAATGAGTTTAGGGACTAAAAGTATAAGGTAATCACCAAATGAGCTTATAAAATTTTTAAGTTGTAAGGACATTTTAACATAGTGATAAAATTATCATTTAAACCTAATGATAATTTCTATTTAAACAATGCTGATTCTACAGAGTGAAATATGGGGTAAGTAATACTACAAACACCTTCCAGTTTTTAGTTTTTATACATAATCTAATTCCAAAAATGTATTTGCTTTCTATAAAATTTCCTGACCCAAAATTTGGCCTGAAAAGTAAGTACATCTGAATCTTATCAAAAAGTCGGTAGGAATACTTGTACACAGATACATCTCAAAATAAATATCTTAAAATGTTTCATCTACTTTAATAAACAAGTGATAGATATTTTTCAGTACATAGAGACATTCAGAAATAAGCAAAATGAAGAAAGCTCTGCAACATTTAAAATAAAGATTTCTCAAGTAAAGTTTAGAAATATGTGGTAAAGTGAATTTCAGTGCTACTTGAAAGTGAAAATAACAATGGTAAACAATACAAGTTAGGAATAACATGTGAAGGATATTATATTATTATATTTTAATGACTGTTTCGATTTGTAAGTACATAATACATAAATATACATAGATTCCAGGGGTTCCAATGAATGTAGATATCATTTCAATTCCTGGGAAGCAAATGCTTTTGATTCCTATTTCAGACAATCCAGAGAACAGAATCTAGGAGTTATTGTTATGCAAATATAGAAAGAAAACAGGTTATTACTACTGGATAATATTTATCTCACACAGATACCTGGAAAGGGAATCTTATTATCTGCTATCCAGAGAGATATTGCAGTAGAAATAAGTAAATATTTGAATGGTAGTAAAATTTAAGAAACCATTGCAGTGACTTTGTAGTTCTCTTAGATAAGACTCTTCAAAGATAGTAATTTTTAACAGATGATTATGCTGTTGAAATTCAAATATGCTTTTATATTATACGTTGTTCCCATATACTTAGATTTCTATACACATTTAAAAACTCACTTTGATCATAAATTTAATAATCGATTCAATTTGTCTTCTGGTTAGCCATTAATTGAATAGAGACCTCCCTAGAACAGTTTTGAAAAATTATAACTATCCTTTTCTGACTTAGAAATGTAATATCCTGGGTATGTTTTAATAATTGAGGTTCAAGGATTTTCCACTATTTCTGAAGCATTATTGACTCTCTCAATTATCATCATTAGAGTTATTATCATTTGCAATAACAATTGCAGTTACCATTTACTCAAGATTTAGTGTGTATCAAGCTTTGTGCTAGGGACTGCTACATTCATAACATTCTGTTTATACAGAATTTCTAAAAATTATGCTTGTCTATTGCATGGCTGTGAGTAGAAAAGCTAATGACTTTACAGTAGCTTTTAATTATTGTGAAAGAAATTACCTGAATAGCCCCTATTAATTATGTGCATATAATTACAGTGGTTGCCCCTGGGAAAACGACATTAGTGAATATTTTGTGGACTGACAAACAGGTTCATCACTGTCATTTTTTGAGCCTTTCACTTATGCAAAATAAAATGAATTTTCTTAGGAACCAAAATACCTCATGAAGGAAAAAAATCGAAACAAGTCCAGAATCAGATTCTGTCTCATTTCAATTCACTGTCTTAGAACTTCTCTGATGGTTTGAGGCACTCCTGCAGAGGTTTATTTGTAAGGAGTAAACAGGAAGTGTGCAAAAGAGAAGTCTGGGCTGATGATTTAGGCCTCACACAAAGATTTAACATTTCGTAGGCAGAAATATGTTCTGAGACATAATGTGGTTGACCTTTGAACTCCTAAAACCCCTGGTCTTAACCACAGTGTAAGAAGCCAGAGTTGAGTTAAAAAAAGAAAAGGTTGAGCACGTGAGTGGTAATTTTTAAAAGATTAGCCATCACCTGAGGGCCACCAATATGGCTTACAGACAGATTGGAACCAACAGGCACTAAAGGCAGTGCAGAAAACTTTTATTGATACATGTGAGAGACCTGATATTAAAGCCATGCTCTTAAAAGTTATACAATTTCTCTTAAATGAGTAATAATAATTAAAACAATTTTTAACAACTGTTCTATACCAGGCACTGTACTATGTGCTTTTAATAGAAGAACATGCAAAATCTAAACATGTGTGATAAGAGGACATGTTCTGGAAGTAGCTATTACACCATATAACAATAGTAGCTATCAGTCCACTTGATTGACTCTCCTTGTTTCTTTTTATTGTTTTCCTCTAGATTTCAAGACTCTCCCAAAAGTTGCATGAGGGAGCATAAAAATTAATTGAGCATTCTAGTATGTTGCCTTAATAGAGATTGTCCTTTATTTGATTATGCAATTGTTTTATAACTTGTCGACTAATATTGTAATTCTTTTGTGTTTCAGGTTTTTCCATGCATGTAATTGGTTATATGTTTGAAGTTGTGCTAAGGTTGAAATAATTGGCCCCTCAACTTCATCAATAGTTAATAGTCATTAACTATTTAAAACACAATATAGAATACTAAGGGAGTGTTTGCAAAACTACCATGAATTTTTTCAAAAGATGGCTATATAAATGAATCGAAATAATCAAATCTTTTAAAGGAATTCCAATGTATACATAACTAAATCAAGACTACTACATTTGAAATAAGATGAATTACATTACTCTACGTTTGGTTGTAAAGGTCTCTTGTGATCTACACCAATGCAGACACTGTTGAGAGACAATTCTCCATGGGTCTCTCATCTTCCTGCACAGCTTATGAGCATAACCATTAATGGCCCCTTTGTCCCAGATTGTCCTTTCAAGAATATTTAAATAGCAAACAGTCATGAAAGAGATAGTGACTCCCTTGACAATGGAGGCAAGTTATTCTGTCCTTAAAATAATGTCTCTAAAGCAAAAGGTCAGATAAGTTTTTTATGCAGCCATTATAATAGGTTTGAGTTCCATAAGCTCAGGTCTCCTAATTGTGATGCAAACCCATGTCATATGAACATCTAGCTGGGAGGCTCTTTGTTGCCCCTACCCAGGGGACATGGGGAGTAAGGAGAAACAATGAGAGCATGATGCTCATGCTGTTTGCTATACCATTAGAAATGAAATCCTTTGCGACCCAGGAATCTTACCTCTTCTGCCAGCATTCATGAAACAATGACAGGTTAACTTGTCTCAGGGGTAGGTAGGGGAAAACAAAGGAAGTAGAAGGATATTGCAAAAATCCAGACAAGCAATAATACTGGTCTAGGCCAGAGTGATAGCAATGAAGACAAGAACGAGTCATTCTATATCTAGTTAGAATGTACACATGACAGGATTAATTTTCATCCGAGGTATTGTAGGAGACAAAGATGAGTTAATATGATTTAAAGTCTTCAACCTAAGTATTTGAGACAATGAAGGTACCATGTATGAAATGGGGAAGACTGTGAAGAGGCAGGTTTGTGGTGATGAGAGGAACAGGATCTCAGTTTTGGACATGCTACCTTCGATAGTCCTCTTAGGTGTTCGCGTGATCCTGTCAGGTGGAGAGCTGGATATACGAGTCAGTAGTTCAGATGAAAAGTACAGGCTGGAGATATAATTGGAAAATCATCCACAAAAATAAGATATAAGAATGGATGGAAAACCAAGAGTGGTGCCTGGTGTCGTGGAAGTCAAATAAGTTTCTTAAGGAAGAGGATCATACCGTCTGTGTCAAATGCTGTTGATAGGTCAGATGAAGACTGGGAGTAGTTCACTATCTTTAGCTCATTGGTGACTTTGATGAGAACAGTTTTTGTTGAATAGTGACAGCAAAGACCTGATTGGAGTAGGTTCAAAAAAGACTCACATGAGAAAGGTTGAAGACAGTAAATACGGTTAATTCTTTTGAATAGTATAAAGGAAAGGAAAGACTGGGCATGGTGGCTCACACCTGTAAACCCAGCACTTTGGGAGGTTGAGGTGGGAGGATTTCTTGAGCCCAGGAATTTGCGATCAGCCCAGGTAACATAGCAAGGCCTCATATCTATTTAAAAAATAAAAAAATTGGCCAGCCGTGGTGGCGCAGATCTGTAGTCCCAGCTAATTGGGAGGCTGAGGTATAATCACCTGAGCCCAAGAGGTTGAGGCTGCAGTGAGCCATGATCATGCCACTGCACTCCAGGCTGGGTAATGGGGTAAGATGCCAACTAAAATAAAAAAATAAAAAAACAAAAACAAAGAAAAGGAGAAAAAGTTAAATGAAAGGAGAAAAATCGTGGGAAAGTGAGGTTAAGAGAAGACATTTTTCAGATGTTAGAAATAAAAAACATGGTTTATGCCGACAGAAAAATCTGGTAGAGAGAAAAACTTGCTGGAGAAATATTGTTGAACAAGGAAGCAGACGGGTTCTACAAACAGAGAACAAGAGAAAGAGTTCAGCATTGTTAGGGGTATGGACAGTTTACTCAGGGTGCAAGAGAAAAGGTAGAGTTAATACGAATGGGTAGCAGTGTTGTTGAAGTTTATGAAAGTTCTTTTCTGGTTGTTTCTAATTTCTCTCTCTTTTTTTTTTTTTTGAGTTGGAGTCTCACTCTGTCACCCAGACTGGAGTGCAGTGGCCGCTCCTGGCCACCACAGCCTTGGCCTGCTGGGCTCCAGCGATCCTTTGCCTCAGCCTTCCAAGTAGCTGGAACTACAGGCGTGCACTACCATGCCCGGCTAATTTTTTGATTTATTGTAGAGATGAGGTCTCATCAAGTTGCCCAGGCGGGTCTCAAACCCGTGGGCTCAGGCAATCCACTCACCTCAGTCTCCTAAGGCGTGGGATTACAGGCTGAGCCACCGAGCCCAGCTATGTTTCTAATTTCTCCATGAAATTGGGTGTAAGAGTGTCAGCTGATGCTAGAAATAAGGAAGTAGGATATATACGTTAAAGAAGAGAGAAGAAAAATAGATATTATGCATTGAGGAGAGTGGGGAGAAAATAGATTGGAGAACTATAATGTGATTACTGGGCAGAACTAAGAACACATTTTAAAGCAGCAACCACCAAGGTAACACTTTTTTTTCCCTCTAGCCATGCTCAGCTGCATTTTGTTGACTGGATACGGGGTATAAGGTAAAGAGCAATGTCAAAGATAAGTCTAAAGTTTTTGCCTGTAGCAATTGGAAGAATGGTGTTGCCATTTCTGACATACTGGGAGGAAAATCACAGGAGCTCACATGTGAGTATGCTAGGCCCCAGTTGGACTTCCAGGAGAAGACATCGAATAGAAAGTTGTATCTAAGGGTCTGGAGTTAAGGGAGACATTCAGGCTAGAGATACAAATCTGGGAGACATGATCATACAGATGGTATTGAAAGTCTGAGACTAGATGAGTTCCTTAAAGCAGTGGAGATAAAAGATCTAAGGATCTAGAAATCAGGAGGGAAAGGATGGACAAGCAAAGAAAAGAAGGAGCAACTAAGTTGAAGAAGGAGAACTATCTGGAGAACATACCATCTTGCGAGTCAACAGAATAAAATGTTTTGAGGAGGTGAGAAATGTAGTTAACTGCTAAATACTGCTCCCAGCAGCCCCACTTTATCTACAGGGCATATGTTCCAAGACCTCCAGTGGATGCCTGAAACTGTGGATGATACTGAATCCTGTATATGTTCTTTTTCTGTTAGACCGCCAAGTTGGTTAATAAGTGACTAATGGGGAGGGGGTATAGGCGGTGTGAATACACTGGACACAGGAGTAATTCATGTCCCCAGCGGATGGAATGGGACAGCATGGGATTTCATCATGCCACGCAGAATTATGCACAACTTACAACTTAAAATTGTTTGTTTCTGGAATTTTCCATTTCATATTTTCAGACAGAGGTTGACTGTGGAAAGCAAAACAGATGGGGAGAGAGGCTACTATATAAATTAGAATGAGGGCTGAGGATTTACTTTTGGACATAAAAATGAGGCAGCTGTGGACTGTGATAAGAGTGGTAAAAGCCTGAATGGAGAGAATTCAAGAAAAGATTGGAGAAGAGAATAATTTTGACAACATCTTTTTAAGACTGGATCAAGGAAAGTTGAGAAATGAGGTGGTAGCTGTTAAATAAAATGGGGTCAAGAGAGTTTAACAACATGCTTAACTAGGCTTATGAGGGGGACACAGTAGATGGGGACAAAGTAGGTGGAGAGACGCCACAAATAGCCAAGAAAGAATGGGATCTCATGCACAAGTAGGACGTATCGAAGTGACCGGGCAGTTCATCTATGGTAACAGAGTGATGGTGAGTACGTGGAGACAGATGCTAGAAGGTGGAGAGGTGTGGTGGTGATAACTGTGGCAATTTTATTTTAGAAACTGGGTCTAAAGAAATAGGGGCTGCTTGGATAGTACCAAAGACTGTAACTGTAACTGTAAAAAAGAAAACATCTGTAGTTACTTGATAAATGACTCCCAACTTGGGCCCCTGTACCTCTAGGGTCCTTTGTCAATCAGCCATGATGAGTCTTTCAGAAAGACAAGTGGTAACTGTATGTTTACTCATATTAAATTTATACTGGCTAACAAGAGCCTACATTTATTTTCTTTGAGCTATGTTTATATTTAAAATAAATATAAGTCACTGTAGGCCCATCAGGGTCTCTAAGGAACACCCACAATTGTGTTTGAAACATGAAACTATATTAATGAATTTCTGTTAATAATAGTAGTCATTAACATGCTTATATTTATGAGAAGGATGTTAGTGTTCTAGTGATATGGAGTAGGTTGCTATTAAATAAACAACATAATTTTTGAGATAACCACATTAAGGTTTACTACTATAATACAGATGAATAGAAAATACGATTTGTAACAGAGACTACTATCCTTTGCCTAATAGTAGGCAAATATTTGTGATACATTTTTTAAAGGTTTAACTTTTTTCTATCCTGTTAAGTTTCCCTTTATGTCTTTCTTTGTATAGTTAATATGTATCTTTCCTCAGATTAAGTTAATAGTCTCGAATGTTTTGTATTCCTTGGTAAAAGCCCAGTTATCGAAAGAGCAAAATGGGAATCTTTTAAGCTAAAATTCAGGTTGTTTGGTTAAAATTCACAGCGATCTTTTGAAGTTCAAGACATTCTACTCCCCTGGATATAAGGAATCACTTATCTCAATCTTACCTATTTATAAGGCCCAAGTCTGCCCGATTGCATTAATATTCCCATATCTATAGCACTATTTCATGGTTCCCCTTTATTTCATGCCTACGTACGCCTAGTGTTGTAAGTTATTTTACAATTATATCCCATTTCCTCTTACAACTATATTGTTGATTATTTGGCAATATAATGTTGGCTTTCTCTCTGAACTCATTGTGGGACTTAGAGTATTTTCAGGGGCTGCAGAAATGTTTGGATAATATGCCTAATAAATCTCAAAATTGAAAAGGATATAAAGCCGTATTTCAAGGAGCCCTATGAGTCCAACAGAGCAAATAAAAAGAAAACCCACATAGGCACACCGCAGCGAAACTGCTGGAAATCTGTGACAACAGATAAAATCTGAGAAGCAGCTAGAAAATAGTTTAAACTACCATCAGATTTAAACTTGTTAGACTTCTCTAGTAGAAATAATGGGAGCCAGAATGATATCTTTAGAGTATTGGAAAAAAACAACTGCCAGTGCATGAGAGTGCTGTTGTAGCATTTGTTATCTATATAGCAAGCTTAGTGATGGTGGAGCGTCCGGACCTGCAAGTCTGTCATCTGAACTGCTTCAATGGCTCCCTGTCTTTTTCATTTAAAAGCCGATGTCCTTGCAATAGCCCATAAAGCCTCAGCTGAATGGTCTTCAAACTTGGTTGCATGTAGTTTTAAAACTATGAATCCTGGGATTCCACCCCCAGAGACTATTATTGACCCTGGCATCAAGATTTTTAAAAGCACTCTGGGTGCTTCTCACACTCAGCCAAGTTTGACAACCACGGCTGTAAAACGGGCTGCTCTTCTCCTGCCTTATTTCTCTGACCTCATTTCCTGTCACTTTTCATTCATGTCAACTTAGCCCATGATAATTTCTCAACTTTACTCTTAACTTCTCCCAACTGAAATAATTGCATCACTACTCTGTCCTTCAATGCATCTGCACACTGCAGCTGGAGTTTAAAAAGTTAAAAAAATCGGCCGGGCTCGGTGGCTCAGCCTGTAATCCCGCACTTTGGGAGGCCGAGGTGAGTGCATTGCCTGAGCCCGCAGGTTCGAGACCTGCCCGGGTCACTTGGAGAGACCTCATCTCTACAATAAATCAAAAAATTAGCCGGGCGTGGTAGCGTGCACCTGTAGTTCCAGCTACTTGGAAGGCTGAGGTAGAAGGATCGCCGGAGCCCAGCAGGTCCAGGCTGCGGTGGCCGGGAGTGTGCCACTGCACTCTGGTTTGGGCAACAGAGTGAGACTTAAAATTAAAAAAAAAAAAAATGGCCACCTTCTTCCAGTCACATTGGTCCCCTTGTTGTTAGCTCAGACTCACTAGATGTGCTCATGCGCATCTTTTATTTCCTTCACTCTGCCTGGAACACTGTGCCCTTACATATCCCCAGGGCTTGTTTCCTCTGCTCAAGTCTTTACTTTATGCCACCTTGTGGTTGAGCCCTCCTGTGACCACCCTATTGAAAATGACAAAGTCCCGCTACCCTCATTGTCCTTACGTTGCTTCATGTTTTTCTAAAAATAGTATATAGGCTGGGATTGGTTGCTCAGCCTGTAATCCCAGAACTTTGGGAGGCCGAGGCGAGTGGATTGTCTGAGCCTGAGGGTTCGAGACCCGACCAGGCCACTTGGCGAGACCTCATCTCTACAATAAATCAAAAAATTAGCCGGGCATGGTAGCCCGCACCTGTAGTTCTGGCTACTTGGAAGGCTGAGGTGGAAGGATAGCTGGAGCTCAGCAGGTCGAGGCTGCGGTGGCCGGGAGCGTGCCACCGCACTTCATTCTGGGTGACAGAACGAGACTATATCTAAAAAAAAAAAAAGTATATAATTTATTCATTTGTTGTAAGTTTCAGTCTCTCCCCAGTTAAATAGCAAGCTTCAACAGGGAAGGAATATCTACTCTTCACTTACTGTCAGATCTTAAAGTGTTCAGAAGGTGGTTGGTAAATAAGGGGCACTCGATACACACTTGCTAAAGCATCACTGATCTTCCTTTCTCTAAAATAAAATTTTCTAATTGCTTATTTTCCCTCAATTTCTTGATTCTATTGCAGATTTAGACTTAGCTGGTATTCTAATGAAATTCTAAATGTTCACCAACCACTAGTTTTTTTTTAAATAGGGGAGTTTTTTATTCATATTCTCTAATTGTGAATTTCTTCCTAGGTTCAATATTTGACCTCTTATATTTTCCTTATTTATATTTGTAGTTAAACATGTGTGTGTGTGTGTGTGTGTGTGTGTGTGTGTGTGTGTGTAATCTCAACAAGGAGGTAAAGATATATGCTTCATTTGGAATCGAAAATTTCAAATTGTGTTAACATGCTAAAACTTTCACTAAAAATCATTGGATTTGGTCGGGCTCAGTAGTTCAAGCCTGTAATCCCAGCACTTTGGGAGGCCAAGGCGAGTGGGCTGTCTGAGCCTGTGGATTCGAGACCAGTCTAGGTAACTTGGTGAGACCTCGTCTCTACAATAAATTTTTTAAAAATAAGCTGGGTGTGGTAGTGTGCACCTGTAGTTTCGGCTACTTGGAAGGCTGAGGTAGAAGGATCACAGGAGCCCAGCAGGTCGGTGCTTGAATGGCAGTAAGTGTGCCACTGCACTCCAGTCTGGGTGACCAAGTTGAGACTCCAACTCAAAAAAAAAAAAAAAAATGGGGTTTACCTGGGCAAAGTGGCCTATGTCTATAGTCATAGCTACTTGGGAGGCTTGAGTGGAAGCCTAGGAGTTTAAGGCTGTATAAACTGTTGCTATCACACCTGTGACTAGCCACTGCACTACAGCCTGGGCAACATAGTGTGACCCCAACTCTAATTTTTTTTTAAATCCAACATGTTGGATTTTATTCAATATTCCCTCCTTAGTAAACTCCATCCAATATCAAAGCTTCAATTCTTGATTTATGCCTTTCTTCCAAAATTTAATCAAGTATTTCTTTATTCTTCCTCATCAGTTTTTATAATAACATATTTCTGCATGTCAGTTTAGAACATGATAATTTTTCATCTTTACCCTTAATTTCTCTCAACTGAAATCATTACTTCCATGCTTTGTCCTTCAGTGCATCTATGCACTGCAAGTGGAGTTTAAAAAGTCACAAAATGTAAACATTTAAATGATTATGTCACACAATTGCTTCAAAAATCCTTAAATGGTTTCCCATTATTTAGTATAATGTCCAGGATCCTTAACACAACTGTTCTAGCTTCTGACAGTCTCTGTGTTTCTCTTGCCTTTACATTCAAGCTACCTTTATTATTTCAGTTTATTTAACAAGTCAGGGACACCATCATCCTCATCCATTTTAGTGCCTTACTGTAACCTGATTTCCTTTTTAGGACCCATCATTCAGTTTCACATAGCTATGGAAATTAATTGTTACTTTTGTTTTTAAAGTTAATGACATTAAAAAAAAAATCCTGATATCTCCACACTGGGGCCAATCATAGAGTCTCTTTGTAATTATGCTATATAACTATGTAACTTACATACTCCATAAGTCTTAAATACATCTCATCAGAATTGAAATTATGTATGTTTTAGTATATACTTTGTACTCTATGAAGGCAGGGACCTTCCATGTCTTGTCCACTCTGTAAACAGCTGTAAAGCCAAGTATAGTGCTTAATAAATATTTATTGAATTAATGAACCAACATGAAGACAATAAACATTATACAACCCCTGCTTCCTAGTATTACCCTGTTTCTCCAGGAATCCCTCCCCAAAAAGTACCTCCTTCTATTATCCCAATGACACAAAATTAACTCCCACGGTGAAAACTTTTCTAGCAACTTGTCTCTCTCATGTTTTTTTATCAACAATTAGTTTCTGCAATTGCAAAATGTGTTTCTAGTCAAATTTCTCTGTGCCTCATGGAACTTTCCATTGAAGTCAAGAAATGTCTTTATCCTCAAACTTTTCAGTAAACTTTCTTTTCCCCGCCTACCCCTTCTCCTCCCTACCATCCTTGCTCCTTCTCACAGGACTTTCCTTAGTACCAATGGGGGCAAAACAAACTTTTTTTATTATTGACATTTGTCTGTGCATTTTCCATCTTCCGAACTAAACAGTAAAGGACTCTCTAAGGCAGGATGAATATTTTAAACATCTTTACATCCTCCACATTGTTTCTTTTAGCAGGTGTTAAGTAGTTATTATCATTATTACCAAGTAGATTTGATTGATGATGGAGAAATCATGGCCTGTTTTATGCACTCATGCTTGGATTCTCTCACTAGATTTTTTTTTCCCCCTAAGAAAAAACTTTCAGACTAGCCTGGAAAACTTGGTGAGACCTCGCCTCTACAATAAATCACAAAAATTAGCTGGGCATGGTTGCGCATGTCTGTAATTCCAGTTACTTGGAAGGCTGAGGCAGAAGGATCACCTGAGCCCAGCAGGTGGAGGCTGAGGTGGCCGTGAGCATGCCACTGCCCTCCAGCGTGGACGACAATAGTGAGACTCCAATTCAAAAAGAAAGAAAGAAAGAAAAAACTTCCTTCTGTATCTCCCATACAAACTTGATAAAATGATGAAAACATGCAGATACTCTTGACGTATAGAGATGCTAAATTTGAGATATATGAGGCTATGTCAAAGCCTTTCTTTTAGAAGCCCATGGGTATGAAAAGGCTTACCTTATCTGAGAACTCTGCAATTTTAATTGCCGTAGATGACTCAGCAGGAAAAAATGATAAACATTCCTGAGATCCACGTTGCTGTCCCTCCTGTACGCTGAACTAACTCTGACCATGGGACGGGCTCTGGTATAGAATCTCATTTTTTTTTTGCTTTATTTTTCTTAGGTCATAAATTAGTTAATACATATAATTACAAGTTAAACTCTTGTATTTATATACAAAGTAAGTGCTTTAGAAGTATGTGATAGCAAATTATATAAATTATTATGTGGTCTTTCAGGTCTCTTCAAATCTATGTCCCAAAGGGAGATGTAAATTTCACTACCATTGTGAAATTCTGTAAGGCAGGGAGACATCAATTGCTTAAAACACTTGCTATTAAATAAGGAAGATTCATTTGGCCTTCTTTAAAAACACACACTGCCACCTGAAAACAGGATCAAAATGGACAAGAGTATTAGCCATGGGAGAAAGAGATCTGAGTAGTTTGGGTTAATATGTCAAAATAATAATAATAACTACTGATATTTCTAATTTATAATTTTAAGAGTGAAGAAAAACAGTGATCTTGCCAAAAAATAATATTCCAGCTGAGCTCAAAGTAATGACACAGAAAAAAAAATTCACTCTCTCCATAGTCACCATTAATAACAGAACTTATTGAAATTTAATCTTACATAATCATGAAAAAAATACTTTCTTATTAAACATCCAGATTTTATTCTCAATAGAATTTTCAACTGAGAAAGAAGAATCACTTATTTTCTCTACTATCCTGATTTTCCCTAATTTAACAACATAATTATCTACAGCAAAGATTGATCAAAATATCATGGGTTATTTACCAGATTTTGCTTGTCTACAGAAATATTTTTTTCTCAGTGATCAATGACTCTCATAAATGAGAATTAATGGACTTTCTCTCCACTTCTTGGTTTTATGTCACAGAAATGATGAGCCTTCACCAGAAACAGCTTCCCATTAGAGTCTTTTACAATTACATCTGTCTAGGGAGGTTTTTCTCACTAGAAAATAGTGTCTAGATTTTAAAGTTGAGGACAATGGGAAGAAAATGAAAATTCACTTTACAAAAAAACAAACAACAACAAAAAAAAACTAGATAGTCTTTTTTTGTACAGGAACTTATTTACCAAAAAGTATTTAATAAAAAAGGGAGATGCTCAATAGTTATCAAATTTAGGTATATTTGAGACCCCCCCCCTTTGTATTCAGGCACATAGAAAAGAACTTAAGATAGAACAAAGACAATAACAACTGATTTTCCCAGGCTTTATTAAATTAAAAAGTACTTTGTGGTTCTACAGAGAGATATATTATAGAAAAGCTTTAATTTTATAATTAAGTTTAAATATCTCCAATCTCACCAAAAAAACCCTTATCAAAACCATTTTTCAGAAAACATGTGGGAAAAAACTGTCTCTAACAAAGCCTAACACACACACATATGCAAATACCCATACATTCTAAAAAATATAAAGCAATATATAGGAAATGCAAGCCTTCTCCCAATGCATTTATGTGATAAAAGAAAATGAGTACATCTCAATGCAGAATAAAACAGTTATTATTGGTCAGTAAAAGAAAAATACAACTGAATGGCTTCCAAAGTATCAACATATAGGGAGGCCCAAAAAACAAACAAAAAAATGAATTATCTTCCAGTGGACAGACCCTTATAGTACAGGCTTCCCCACTAGGTGAGTGTTCTAGGAATCCATCAGCATCAGTGCACCAGCTAGTGTTGTTTGTGAGAGGCTGAGTTCAACTTCAATGAATTTTTCTCTTTTTTTTAGTTTCTTTCAACACGTTTGCTCATTTCATGACTCATCATGGGTGATTTACACGAACAACCTACCCACACCAAGTTAAGAGTTCAGCAGTTTTTGACCAAAAACAGCATGATCCCCTTGCCCCTTCTTGGATGAAAAAAGTTTTCAAAGGGAAACGTTTTGCCATTGCGGAAAAGGTGAAACAAAAAACAGCATAAGTACTAAAAGGCATCAAATTAAGAAGTTCAAAAACTGTTTTAAGCAGAGGGAAAGGCTTCTTGATAGGTGTATTGCATCAAACGGAGAGTACTTTGAAGGTGACTGAAGTTTAAACATGCAAGAATAAATACATATTTTTGATAAATAAATTCCTGGTTTGGGGCGGTTTCCCTGTGTAAATAAAATGTTGAGCTCTAATCTATATCCCAACTATGGATTTGTCAATGTCTAATGCACATATTTCTGCATTTAGCAGATATAGTAGTTTGGAAAAAATATACAAGTAGCATCTGTATTTGAATACATACATTGGAAAAATAATAAACCACTGCTTTTTCCTTTTTCTATTCAACCTGCCTTTGCTAAGGCTTTGTTGAATTCAACTACTAAGTAGATTCTTATGTGTTTTTTCCCATGAGCAGACAGAAAAGGAAAAAATAGGAATATGTTGGGATTTTTTCAAAAAAATGTATGTGGAATTCTGACTAAACAGATTTTATACAGAAAAAAGTTACTGTGCTCAGAAAATGTTGTTTGGAAATATTAAAATATCTTTGCAATGCACAGAGCTGTAGTTTAAGTAATTGCTGACTTTCTTGCCCATATTACATGGCATAGACTAGAATGTGTTCCTCCAGTGTGGACATAAGAAAATGTACCACTGACAGACATGTGCTATCTTCATTTTTCAGTATGTAAGTCATTTTCTGGAAATAAAAATAAAATCACCATGTAAAGCAATATTACCTATTTTAGTCCTCAAGAGGACTAAATATTTTTTCACAAAAAATAGGAACTTACAGTTAGTAATTTTATAACCATTAAGTGTGAAAGCAAACTTCAAAATGGACGTCAAGCACAGTGAAACTGCCACTTTACACTTTATTGGTATGACTGGGTATTACCTTAACCCTTTTGAGGGAAATGTGGTATGATATATTGAGTGCCATTAAATAATTTAAACCAAAAATCTCACTTTTTATAATCTGTCCTAAAGAATTAACTCAACATAACTATTTTGATCTAAGAAAAATAAAGATAAGTTCTCAAAAATAATAAATGGTATTCTGATTGGCTTATACTTCAAATAACCTGTCCGGGGAAATGGGCTTTGTAGAACACTAAAATTATTTGAATACACCTGGGCACTGAGTCTGTTCTTTGCCACCCAGTCCCAATCTGCTTCCTTTTAGGGTGTTCTATGGGTGCTAAGTTTGGCTTCAGAGCAAAGACACACAGATAATTTTAAATATTCCCTTAAATGGAAACATACAGATTATCTGTCTAGTTCTTCATAAATATCAACATAAGCTCTGGCATAAACATCTCTGATATGTTGTAATTCCACCATACTTATGCAAAAACCATGTGTAATATAGCATTTCACCTTGTAGCTCACATCTTTAGGGTTTCTGAAGGCCCAGAGAAATTTTGTTGAGATATGTTATATCTGCCCTGCTATGTAGGTATTTCAGTTTCCATGAATAAGTATTGAAGAAACACAATTTAACATCAAAGTCAGAGTGTGGTGTTTTATCAGGCAGAGAGAAAGAGAGACACTCCTTGAAATCCTATACACCTAAGTCGCAATTTAAGCAATTGTACTTTATATTATAATATAAATAAACATTCAATTAAATTATCCAAGGCTATCAAAATTCTGCAAAACTTTATAACCTCTACACATTACATACATTTGAACCAATCCAGTAACTATTTTTCTCTCATTTACCAAAAGCAGTTAAAATTTATATTTTGTATTTTTCCTGCAAAATCTGAAGGCATGGACACTAAAAACCTAAATTTTTAATAAATTTAATAAGTCTTTTGAGGTAGGCCATAATCAGTCTCAGGCAAGAGCTAAAAAAAATCAAATTGGGTTAAAGATGGTTGCGAAAGTGAGAAAAATTAAAATAAATTCCATTAAAATATTAAATGTGTGAAATTCTAGAATAGGGATGTACCTTTTTTAGGAGAATTTCAGTTCATAAATAGAAATCCTGAAGGTGGTATTTCCTTTTTCTCCTCACAGGAAACCTCTATGTTTTTTTTTTTTTTTTTTAGTCCCTATAAGAAAATTGATATGCTAGATTGTTCAGTGCTAGAATCTCAGCCTAAAATCCGTGGGCTTCCTTTGAACATTTTTGCTGCAGAGAAGAAAAAAAGACTTCTCTGAATTTTTCACTGTGCCTCTACCTCATCTCAATTCACTGTCAGAATCTTTAATGAAAAATGGAATGAAGAATTAGCATTTCTATGAATAAATAGATTCACAGTATAAAATTGGCTTGCCAAAAAAGCCGGCAAAAACAATAATCAAAATAAGACTTTAGAGATCTGGAGTTAATTTGCTAATTCTACAGCTCAGTTCCCTATGGTGAGACTATTGTTCAAATAATGAACTTCCTTGAGTGTCTTTAAAACTATCCTCTTAGTCTCTGAAAAAATAATTGAAGGCAATTCAATACATCTCAGATTTATGATAAGTAATGTGATCTCAAACCAGGTGAAGTGGGGACCAAAGGGAGGTCCAGTCTTCACTTGTACGATGAACACTTATCTGACTAATTCTGAATTGTACTCCACCTCTTCGAAATAAAAATAAATGAAATAAAAAAGACATAGTTAGAAAGAAGGAAGGACTGAGTATTATCATCTTCAAGGATTTTAGTTCATTAAACTTCTTGACAATATTTGCCATGTTACCATTTGATACTAGGAACCTAAGGACATTTTTTTATCCTCCAAAAGTGAAGTCTTGATCACTGGCTTCAAACTTTCTATAGCTCAAACTATTGTGAGAACAACTCTTCACATTTTCTGACAAATATTATCAATATAATGATGACCTTTTAAAGGATAGAAAAGCGTATAATGTGCAGTTAAGAATATGGGTTCTGGAGGCAGACTGCCTGGGTTTAAAATGGAATTCTAACTGATAAGAAAGTTGGTAAAATGAGAAGGATAATGGTGCCTGCTTCTTAGATGTGTTGTGCTGGTTAAAAGATCATACAGATAAGTTCTTAAATCACGTACTTTTAGTAACAGTCTTAATGTATATCAGAGGCTTAGAACTGTAATCCTTGGCAGAACTTTCAAAAGACACTCTTCTCATATAGCAAGAAAAACAGCATTTTAAGAAATTCCTGCTAAAAAATTATCTACCTCCTATGAATATGTTTTCCAATTTCCTAGTGTTAAAATAGTGGTTTGTTTACATCTCTAGTTATAATCATAATATAACACTATCAAATCAAAATACTTCTTACCTAATGAACCATGTTTTTAAATATTTAAAGTAAATTTTATAGTGTATATTTATGGTATACAACACGATGCTATGGGATACATATAGATAGTAAAATAGTAACTATGGTGAACAAATTAATATATCTACTATCTCGCATAGCTGCTTTTTTTCATTATTATTATTATTTTGTGGCAAGAACAGCTAAAGTCTACTCATTTGCAAAAATCTCAAATACAGGGCAATTTTATTAATGACAGTCCTCATGTTGTACAACCAATCTGCAAATTTCTTTTTTTTTTTTTTGAGTTGGAGTCTCACTCTGTCGCCCAGACTGGAGTGCAGTGGCCACTGCTGGCCACCGCAGCCTCGACCTGCTGGGCTCCGGCGATCCTTCCGCCTCAGCCTTCCGAGTAGCCGGAATTACAGGCACGTGCTACCACGCCCGGCTGATTTTTTGATTTATTGTAGAGATGAGGTCTCGCTGCCCAGGCGGGTCTCGAATCCGTGGGCTCAGGCAATCCACTCACCTCAGTCTCCCAAAGGTGCGGGATGCAAATTTCTTCATTCTATATATCTGCTACTTTGTATCCTTTGATGTACATGTCCCCATTCCTCCCCCTTCACCAACCCTGGTAACCACTGTCACATTCTCTATCTCTGTTACATGATTTTTTTATTTTTTATTTTTTAAGATTCCACATATAAGTGAAATTGTGCAATATCTTCCTTTCTGTGTCTGTCTTATTTCACTTAGCACAATGTCCTCTAGTTTTATCCATGATATGGCAAATGTCAGGCTCTCCTTTTTTTAAGGCTTAAAATATTCCACTGTTTATATGCACCACTGTTTCTTTATCCATTTGTCTGTTGATGAATGTTTTTATATCCTGGTGTTTCTAAAAAATGCTGCAATAAACATGGGAGTGCAGATATCTTTACGAGGTGGTGATTTCATTTCCTTTAGGTACTGACTTGAGTAAATTTGTAGCATTTTTTTTTTTCGATTGCCCATGGAATGCAAATGTCACACAATGGTCACAGTTCATCACATTTTTCAATTCTTGGCCTGACAGATGTGGATCCTCATGGACTAAAGAGTTTAAATGGTTTTCATCAAAGCACAAAGATCTTCCTGAATGTGGAGAAACACTCAGGTCAAAGGGAAATGACAAAACTATTTTCTTGCCATGGTTTCTCTAATGACATTCTCCTCATACAAGGCACAAATATTTTGAGCCACCTCTGTTGCCTTTACTCCTCTGTTAAACTAAAAGAGAAAAGTATGTTGGAAGTATTTGTTTTTTTCACCGAAACTCCGTCTTCTTAAGCCTACAAATAGCACTTTCTTCAAATCTGCAAAATGCAAGGTGTATTCACAAGCACAGTTGTCACACCAAATGACAAACAATAAACAAACTCTAAACACCACAGTGCTGCCATGCCAAAAACAAACGCTATGAAATTTTGCATCCACCTACTATATACCCAGAAAAGAAATAGCTGGGTCATGTAGTAGTTCTATTGTTAATTTTTTAGGAACCACCATACCACTTTCCATAATGGCTGCACCAATTTACATTCCCACCAACAGTGTACAAAATTTCCTTTTCTTCACACCCTTGTCAACATCATCTCTTGTCTTTTTTATTACAACCATCCTAAGAGTGAGGCAGTATCTCACCATGGTTTTGATTTGCATTCCCTGATGACTAATTGAGCACTATTTCATATACCTTATGGTAAGCTTCATGTCTTCTTTGGAGAAATATCAAATCAGAGACTTTGCTCATTTTATAATTGGGTTATTTATCTACTATTGCACTGTATGAGACTTTTTAATAAAATTTGAATATTAGCTTCTTATCAGATATATGGTTTGAAAATATATTTTTCCCAATCTACTGGTTGCTGTTTCATTTTGTTGTTTTCTGTACTGTGCAGAAGCCTTTTAGTTTGATGCAGTCCCAGTATTTATTTTTGCTTTGAAACTGGACCTTTCAGGGTGATATCCAAAAATTATTGACAAGACCAATGTCAAGGATATTTTCCCCTATGTTTTCTTCTAGGAGTTTTATGATTTCATGTTTTATTTTCAGGTCTTTTATCCATTTGGAGTTGATTTTGGGGCATGGTGTGAGATAAGAACCCAATTTCATTTCTTTGCATGTGGAAGGACAGTTTTTCTAGTACCATATATTGAAGAGACTATCCTTTCTCCATTGTATCCTCTAGTGGCCTTGTCAAAAATTAGCTGACCATATTTCTGAGCTCTAACAGACTCTGCTTCTTGAAGAAAACTATGAGACTTTATTCATTACCAAATCCCTTGGTATTTAGTAGATGCTCATAAAGGTTTTTCCTGGATCACAGCATGGCTACTTGTCCACATATCAGAACACAACAATGCCTCTGATTTTTCTCATCATTCTGATCTATATTCTGCATGGAGTGTTGAAAAAATCTAACTCTGCTCTAACATACCTCAGGAATATGTTCGTGTTCTTTCACTGTCACAAATCACTTGAGTTCCATACAATGTGATGCTTCTGTGATCTTTCCTTTTGGCTTTCTTTATTGTATTCAGTAGCACAGTTATTGACATACTATTGCAAAAGCTTTATCACCAGCTCTACCCTTCTTTTTCTTTTTTATGAATTATTCCAGGATGCTAGGATAACTTTAGTATAACTTACATAGAGTAAAAAAGAATGGAGGAACTGCCCTGGAATAGGAGAAACTGAACGAAGACTCTCAAAGATTTAAAAATATATAGAATTAGCCAAGATTTATAGTTTTATGACAATAAACCTATTTATTTTTTGGTCCATTATGATTTGAAAGAACATTCATAAGCATTATGTAGTTCTCTACCACTAGTTGTACTAAAAATGGCAATTGATTAGAATAATAGTATCATAATACAAAAGGAATTTAATGAAGAAATGTTTATAATATAGTCATCTTTAAATTCATCCTTTATTGTGGTAAGAAAACAATATGGGACCTACCTTTTCAACAAATGTTTAAGTGCGCAATACATTGTTGTTGACATTAGCACTATGTTGTATGGCAGAGCTCTGGTGCTCATTCGTCATACTTGATGAGGATGTCTGATGATTTGTAACTGTCCACTCTCCCTTCCCCGAGCACCTGGAAACCATGATTCTACTCTTTTGATCCTGACTATTTTAGATATCTCATGTTAAGTGCTATCTTGTGGTACTTGTCTTTCTATAACTGACTAGAATACATTCTCATTCTTGTCTTTTGGGATCTGTCTCACATTTACTTCAAATTTTATACTCCAACCCAGCAAAACTGAGAGTTAAAGAGGCGTTTTCATTCATTGTTGTTGGTTTAAGGCTGGTTTGCTCTGACTGGTAAGTCATTTCCACTTTGCAGAGACTCAATTCTGACAGTCTCCATTAAACAACACTCACATGAGTGGCACGCACATTACATTCAGAGGGTAAAAATGTACACATAAGTCTTTGCCAAAGGAGTCACTATGTTCACAACAATTGGTTTCACCTGCTCCATTTGGGAACTCAGGTGTAAAATCACAAAACTTGCTGAATGAAATGCAGCCCGCATCCTCACCTGGCACAAATCTGGCTTCAAAACTCAGATCAAGAGCATAAAATATGCTCACTTCTTTCACAAATAAATGGAATGCAAAATTGTTTCATCAGCACTGGTTTTTAAATATGCTTAAAGTGAAGCTTGATCAAAAGCCAAATCAGAGGATCACTTGCTGTTTGAGTCATGTGGACTGTGCTTCAAATATAAACAGAAGGCTCTAAGAAGGCTCTAAGGCTGCTCTGATATGGTGCAGTCACTTATAAACCAGTTAAAGCCTCAAAAAGCTTAAATCTAGTACAGGGTCTGGGAAAATCTCTGGCCACTCTGATCTACAAATATAATAATCCACTGTCAATGGGGCAAAGCACGTTTTAAAATTTTCCTTTCCAGTCTCTCTCACTAACCTTCTGCTCAATAGTAATACTAAATTCCATAAAGGAGAGCCTATAATTTCCTATTGAATTTATCTGCAAAAACAGTAAGAAAGTCTATTTTTTTTTCCTTTGTGTACATCATTGGTCTTTCAGGAACAATTCATGTAATTTGACCTAATTACATGTAGGCTCCAACTTACTGATCTGGTGTTCAGATTGAAGCACATATACATGAATACTGAATTAATTTATGAAAAGAATTTCTTATAAGCAAGATCAAGTACTCTAGTGACTTTTGCTAAGGTTAACTTTAGTGATGATTTAAAGTGTTCAACCACACCTTTGTTTCTGTAAGAGCTCAGGAAAGACTACCACAAGGTATTTTGAACTGAAGGAGATTGAGAGAGTCTCAGAAAAAAGGAGGTCACTCTGATCTTTTTCTGCCTTTGTCTGTGAGGGGTGGCCTTAAAGAAATATTCTGACTTATCTTGCCTGAAATTAGGTCATAAGACATTCATTCCAAGAGGGGTTCTGCCCTGTATCCAGGGGGAAAGAAATGCCACACAGAGAGGCCAAGAAGAATCTGAACAGGCAGGCCTTGTTGGGTTGCCCCATTTAGTCTATGACCATTAGATCATACCCTTTTTTGTTCAATCACATTTCTACCTGGCTATTCAATCTTCATTGACCCTAACCTAAAAATACAGTTTTCTGTGGGTCTTTGGATCTTCAATTCTGAAGGCTCCTGTGTCAAGTAAAACTTTGATAAACAATGTGTTAGGCTCTTCTTGTTAACCTGTCTCTTGTTATAGCAATGTCAGCCATGACCCTGTGATGGGTAAGGAAACATCTATCACACTTTTCTACCTCTACTCCTCCAATTACCTTCTCTTCAATGTTAACTTGAATGCTTTGCTACTATTCCAGTTCTAAAGATGTATATAACTAGGAGAAGGGAAATATTTAATTAAACAACAAAAATAAAGCAATTCGGGTTAACCCTTAAAAACTCATGAATCGTTAAATGAATCATTAAATCTGCTGCTCTGCATTCCTCAGTGTCTCTCAGAAACACACACACACACACACACACACTCACAGAGCTTATGACACACTGTGAATAAAGCAAATACACGTTAACCCAGTATAAAATTAGCACATAAAATTATCCAATCTCTCAGATGAAAGATGTCTTTAAGAAAAGACCTTTGATGAAAAGTTCTTTAGTCTTGTTCTCAACCCAGAATTATGTACCCCATATCTTTCTGGCTGAGTGCATTTAGCTCTTGTAAGAACGAAACTGTTGCATTCACTAAATATGTTGCTTAAGTAAACATAACAGCAAAATGTATAACATGCCTGATTTCCATATGCACATACTTTCTTGTATAGGGATTTTAAAAAATGAAGTGTGATAGTTTTCGGGCAACATTTTTAATATTTATTGAGACCTGAGGGTAAAGGTGATCAGAGAGAAACATCAATTAACATTAGAATGAGAAAGTAACTAAAGACATAATGTGTTCTTTCCATCCCAGAATCTAATGGTTAGTCTTTGAAAATTCTTATTTGACTATTTGAGATTCATTTTTATGGCAATATTTCTGATGCTTAATTGAGATTTCCTACAAAACATTTAGTCTAATAATTAGCCAACTCCATCTTTGATCTGAAATTAATATGTTTTGAATGTAAGAAAAGAATTTTGAGGTCAAGTTTTAAATTTTTAGCTGGACTGACATCACGTTTCCAAACACATTGTTTTTTTGAACTCCGGGGTGATTCTAAAGTATAAATATCATTACATGCTTATTTTAAGTGCTGATTAAATTAATAGAGAAGTGAAATTTATAGAAGTCTTTTAAGACATGCAAAATAGTTACCCTTTTCATAATTTTTAATTAAAATGTTTGTATGTGATAATTTCAGCTGCAAAAGTAGAATCTCTTCCTTCTTTTTGGAAGAGAGGCCTAAGACCTAGACTGTGAGACATCAGATTTTTACAATCCCCCCAAAATATAAAGTTTCAAAGATATGCAATATAATCCACATCCCGTATTAGGTATTAATGACTCTAATATATAATATATTTTAATGTCTTAATATCAGAAAGAGCTTAATTCAACATTTAAAGCTGCAATAATGACAAGGAATAACTTACCTTTGTCTTGTATGCTGGTACCTGGAAGTGACTTATAGGAGATTTCACATTCCTGGGAGATATTGATATCATCAAGAGCAACAGTAGCATTTGATGACAATACAGTAGCTTCTAAAATTAACTACAATTATAGAAAGATAAAATTGTTAAAAGTACATCATAAAAGTAATATCTTACAATTCTATTTCTTTGTGTAGAGAAACTCATTTGCATCTGTCCCATTTTCCAATTCAATTTTAAAAATTATTTTAACCAGAACATTCTAATTTAAATTTATAAAGTCATAACTGTTTTGACAGCATCTTATGTAACCTTAATATCTAAGGTAACCTTGTTTCAATTAAAAGTTGTAACATTCATCACTAGTGAAGGGATTTCTTCCCATTGGAGTCATTAAGAGTCATATGCATTTATAATGAGTTCTTTGGGGCAATCAACTCTGTGGTTTACAACTCAATTTAATTGAGATATGAATTCATTTATAATGGGTCTGCTGGAGGCAATGATTCATTTTCATATCAAAATATTTAAATACATATATAATATATACATATACAGAAATATATTCACTGTAATAAAGCACACACCAATAAACATATACAGTGGTTAATAGTATTCATACACTAAAGCACTCAAGGGCATATTTTTAAGTTTAATTTATTCTAACACTTTGAATAATGACTGATATAATTTGTTTTCTTTCTTGTTAATCACACACATTATTACATTGTTATTCCAAAATCTTAGAAAATGAAAGAAACAAAGAGAGAAAGAAATTAAAGACCTGTGTAGCAGATCACTAGTCAAGGACCCTGCTGGTAGGTATATCTCCATCTTATCAGGAAGGATCTCTGATCTCAAGGAGCTTTGAAACCTTAGAGGTCACTCTCTGACTTCCCCTTGCTTTTCTTAGTGAGATCTGATTTAGGTCTTCTCAAATTATTTTATAACACCCTCATGTGACTGTTGCCTACCCTATACCTGGAAGAAAGGAATGCTACACAGAGAGACCAAGAAGAATCCAAACTGGCCTTACTAAGTTCCTTCCAACTGATTACCATTAAATCATAATCTTGCTGTTCAATCATACTTCTACATGATTGTCTATTCATCATTGAATGCAAGCATAAAAATAAACAAGTTTTTTCTGCTTCTTTGGACCTTTTTTCTTTTTTTTAGTCGAGTCTCACTCTGTCACCCAGGCTGGAGTGCAGTGGCATGCTGCTCACAACCACCGCAACCTTGACCTGCAGGGATCAGGCCATCCTTCCACCTCAGCCTTCTATAGCTGGAACTGCAGGTGCTCCACCACACCCTGCTGGTATTTGTATTTTATTGTAGAGACGAGTTATTGCCATGTTGCCCAGACTGATTTCGAACTCTTGGGCTCAGGTAATACTCTTGTCTTTGTCTCCCAAACTGCTGGGATTACAGGCATGAGCCCACATCCAGCCTGGGTCTTTAATTTTGATGACTCCATGTCATATAAACCTTTGATACATAAATTTGTTTTGCTTTCTCTTGTCTTCTGTTATAAGGGTATCATCCATGCCCCTTGTGATGAGTGAGAAAAAAGTGTTACTTTTTCTCCCCTTGGTATGATATACTAACAACCAAACGACACCATAAATACTACATCAGAAATAAATATAAAATATTAGAAGAATCAAAGAAAAACAATTTCTCTTCTGTCAAGAACATGAGACTGAGATTTCAGGGAAAATTTTGGTGGAAAGGTAATATGAAACCTCAGTTATACCACATTTTGTTAGGCCAAAGATTCTAACTTGAAAAACTGAGGTAACAGTACTAGCAATAGCAAAAAGATGCAAAAAGGCATGGTATGTTCAGACAACTAGGATTTTAAGAGAACAGCAAATTATTCAGATAATAGATGGAAAGACTCAATTTTATGAGCTAGCATAGCCCAACTGGGGACCAATTAGATAGCTCCTATTAAAAAGAGAAATAGCATAGACAGCACAAATTAACCCCACTTCTCAGCATTTACTCTAGAGAGATACTCAGATATGTACATGAAGACTTGTGCAGGAGGCTTACTTCAGTACTGCTTTTGAAGACAAATGACAGGAAACAACCAAAATGTGAATCATTAAACAGTGATATAGACCAAATAATACTATGCCAGTTAATATGGAAAAAACTTCTACACGTGTCTCCAAGTAAAAAATTAAGTTTCAGGAAAAAAAAGTGTATTACTTAGTTCACAAACACACCATGGTTTAGATTTCTAGGCATATGTGGTTCATAAACACATGTTAAATAAACTGAGATTATAAAAAATAAACCAGTATCTATATACACAACTCAAGATAAAGACTATGATGGGGGATGAGGGGAGTTAGGAGGGACTGTTGCTTTATTTGAAATTTTTAATACTTTTTAGTGAAATGTATAATGATTTTTAAGCTTCTAATGAGAGTTGTTTTTATTGGTAGAATGTTGGTCAACTAAGAAATCTGGCTTTCATACAAGAGGCAGAAAATAATAGCTCAAGTTTTAAGAAAGTATATTAACAACATATATACAAGCATTGTAATTTAGATATATGTTTAACACCATAATAACTGTAATTTACCTTGAATGATTAAAATTTGAAAGAATTTTCCCTTTATTCATTATAATACATTCTGCATTGAAGTCAATTAAAATAGATGCTTACTTTTTCAAACTTATTAGACAAGCATTCATTGGCCACCATATTCGAAGGTCTGTGCTACTCAAAGAAAAGTTGAAGAAAAAGACAAAATCTTGAATGCACTTTTCTATGCTCCTAGAGAGGTGCCACATACTTGCATTCTTTAAATAAAATGAGGGGGTGCTAGGATGAGGTAAATTGGAACCATGAACTGCTAGTCTTGAAAATGTGGTTAGGATATTTTGCCTGAAGAGAACCAACAGGTTCCCTTGGATATTCATAATAAAATGTAAAGATAAACACCACTTCAAAAGTCGAATAAAAATGATATTAGGTCATCTAAATTGCTGCTTACTTCTATATAATTAAGCTAAATTCAGGATTATATAATTATAGGGTTATTACTCTACCATTAATCAAAATCACCCAAACAAAAACGAACTTCCTCTAAAAAAAATGTTTTTTTGTGTGTGTGTTGTGAATTCTTATTTTTATTTTTTATTAATCAGTATTTTTTATTATGATATTGTGGGGTACAGTTAAGGGTTAGGTAT
>NW_007246261.1:158576-226063 GCF_000164805.1 Carlito syrichta | reverse complement strand
GTGTGCAGGTATCTTTTTTATAGAATGATTTGAGTTCTTCAGGGTATATTCCCAGTAGGGTGATTGTGGGGTCATATGGGATGTCAATATTTAGAGCTTTTAGGAATCGCCATACACTGTTTTCCACAGAGGATGTTCTAGTTTGCACTCCCACCAACAGTGTAGAAGTGTTTCGCTACACCCTCTCCAGCAACTGTTATTTTTTGAGTTATTGATAATTGCCATTCTGACTGGAGTTAGGTGGCATCTCAGTGTGGTTGTGATTTCCATCTCCCTCATGATTAGTGAGGTTGAACATTTTTTCATGTATCTGTTGGCTGTTCAGATGTCTTCCTTTGAGAAGTGTCTGTTCATATCTTTTGCCCATTCTATAATGGGGTTGTTTGTTTTTTTCTTTTCAGCACGTTTGAGTTCCTTGTAGATCCAGGATGTTAAGCCTTTGTCAGACCTGGAGTTGGCAAATACTTTTTCCCAGTCTGTGGGCTGTCTCCCTGCTCTCTTGATAGTTTCTTTGACTTTGCAGAAGCTTGTCAGTTTAATGAGGTCCCACTTGACTATCATATCTCTTATGGCCTGTGGGTTTCGGGTTTTGTTCAGGAATTGGATGCCAGTTCCAATTTCCATGAGGGTATGTCCTTCATTTTCTAAGGTTCTTATGGTTTGAGGTTTTACATTTAGGTCTCTGATCCATTTAGAGTTAATGTTTGTGTATGGGGATAGGTAGGGGTCCTGTTTCAATCTTCTGCATGTTGTCAGCCAGTTTTCCCAGCACCGTTTACTGAATATGTTCTCCTCTCCCCAGTGGTAGGTGGTGGAGGCTTTGTTGAAGATGAGTTGGTTGAGAAATTGAGATTTTAATCAAAAAAGCTTGGTATTGGTACAGGAACAGGCATATGGATCAATGGAATAGGATTGAGATTCCAGATAGATCAATGGAATAGAATTGAGATTCCAGAAGCAAAAAAATATTTTTATACCTATAAATAATAATCATTTCATAAATCCAAAAGCATCTTAGCTATTCTTATTTTTTATTGCTTGTTTTAACCAAGCTGATCTTTTGAGTTGTGACAAAAAGTAGTTCTCTTTTGGGAACCACAGTATCAATTAGTAATCAGTAAGAAAGAGATCACCCAGAAGAGATGTTTCAACTATGAAACACAGAAGAGATGTTTCAACTATGAAACACAGTGAAACCTCATTGTATAAGATTCTCAAGATAGTTTGTATATTTAAATTTCAAATTAAATGTAGATGGCTCTCCCTTCTAAAACTTTTTTTCGGGAGCTAGCTTGGTGATTTTTGTTTTATTCAATTATAATACTCCCTGAAAGAGCAAAGTAATTTCTTGCTCTCAGGAAACACAACAATTTATAAATGTTCACAGTCAAGTGACTACTTTTTACATCCACAAAACTGAGAGAAAATTTTCTAGGAAAATCCTCAACTATCATGGAAATCTTGTTTTATTTAAAAAATGAACAAAAAATAAATATGAATATAGCTGAAATTAAGAATATAGTAAGAAGAAGTAAAGAGAAGTGGGAACACACTCATTGTTACAGAATGATGCAGAATATGCAAGTTGCATTCATTTTTTTTTTTTTTTAATCCAGTGGAGATGGTGCTGTTTTCATCCTTATCTTATTTTTACTTTGTTATCCAAATTAACATTTTCATTAAACCAAGTTAAACAATGTTCACTGTAGAAAAGTTTATCCTTATTTTAAAGTGAAAGAAACAGAAGTTTAAAAAATAGAAGTAATTGCTTGAAGGTCACATATACAGGGAAAAAAAAGTAACCTGAGCCCTTAATGATTATGCCATGTGGCATCACTCTAATGAACTAGAGAGATAACTGGTTCTCAGCGGATGCTTGCAGAACAGAGCTACCTGGCAAAACATTTCATGCAACCCTGAGCTAGGGAGGCCGAGGACATAGCAACTTTACAGAGACTAGATCAGCTTTTATCCTTCACTGAATCTTCAAATAATGTCAGGAAATTGTTATTGATTTATATCATTGACTCCGATAAAGAGAGAACACGGTATCTATCATTGTGGGAAATTTCACAAAAGGGTCATTTTAAAATGAAATCTCAAGTATGACACAATTACATTTTAATGGGAAGCTTAAAGACAGTAGACCAACTTGAAATCAATGGATGATACTCAGAAAAAGTGCCACCTTTAGATATTAAACCTGAGCATACCAGTCGGGGAAAGAAGAAATTATAAATTAAATGAATATATTTGTGTGAAAAGCTGAACACAGCATGTGAGCAGGCCAAGTTAAGACATTGAAAAAAAATTATTATTTGATCTACATGCTTCCAGTAAAACAACTCACACAGGAAATGGAAGGAATATTGAAATGTTATTAATTTTCTGTTATTATAGAATTAACAGTAAGTCCAATCCTTTACCAGCAGGAAAAATGAATGTCCTATCTAACTAGGGGTGCTTATTTCCTAAGTAACTCAAAGCAATTTGTATTCCATTACACTGTCTACAATTGACATCAAAAGGACCACACTGAATCAGAATTTCATGGCTAAAAGGGGACACAGAGGTCACATAATTTGATGCCTTTCTTCTTTCCAATATTTGGATTGGATTACACTGTATAAATATGCTCAGAGCTTAGTCACGTTGAACTGATGACTAGACAATGAGTAAGGTCACCCTTAAATGATTCAGTCCACTAAACTTAAACCCTAGGCTGTTTCTAAGAAAAAAAATTAAAATGTTTTAATATTTATAAGCTAGAATGACTATTTGTAGTATGTCTTTTCTGTTTCTTGTTGTTAAAGGAACAAAGTAGAATTGTTCCGAGCTAAAATCTTCATGTATATTTTCATACCTTTAAAAATACACTTAGAGAAATCAAGCCAAAACCAACATAAATTAGCATCTTTTTTTTTTTTTTCTGTAGAGGACAAGAAATGAGATGAAAAAACATACAAAAGGGCAAAAGTGGCATTTCTGTAAGCAAATAAATATTAATACTATAAGCAAATGAAGTGCTAACATTAATTCTTAGGTATGAGTACATGGGTATTTGTTTCTGTATTTATTACTAGTTTGAAAGATTAAATAATAAATATATGTCATATTAATATATCAAATAATGCCATTTATATATATCTGTGTGTTTTTATATTTATGTATTGTGTTTGTATGCATATAAAATCTAGACTGATTTCACAACAGAATGTTGGGGCTAAGTGAGTTTTGAAATTTGAAGAGTTCAGAATTGAGAATGCTAATATGACACTGATAGTGCTTATTACATGATACCATCAAGGAAGGTCAGGCCAACACTGTACAATCAAATCCATCATGAAATGAACTTCCTAAAGACCTTACATAGGCTCAGGTCAACATGGGTTTTGCCTCTAAGTTCATTTTCCAAAAATTTATTGCTTTCCAAATTTAATTTTCTAAATCGCTGATTGGACATTGTAGACCTTTAATGGCCTTCTTGAGGGTGCAATTTGAGGAAACTGTTTCATTTTTCTTTTAAAAACAAACATGAGGATGGACTTGATGGCTCAGCCTATAATCCCAGCACTTTGGGAGGTCAAGGCAAGTGGATTGCCTGAGCCTGCAGGTTCAAGACCAGCCCAGGCAACTTGGTGAGACCTCACCTCTACAATAAATCAAAAAATTAGCTGGGCATGGTAGCACGCGCCTGTAGTTCCGGCTACTTGAAAGGCTGAGGTGGAAGGATCGCCTGAGCCCATCAGGTAGAGGCTGCAGTGGCCGTGAGTGTGTCACTGCATTCCAGTCTGGGTGACAGAGTGAGACTTTGACTCAAAAAAAAAATAATAATAATAAAAATAAAAGCAAGTATGTATTATAGCCAACTCATAACAGGATTAAGCAGGGAGGCACAGAGGAAAACTCTTACCTTCTCTGGGGTGAATTAAACATGCTAAACCCTAGCAAGAGTCTAGAATTAAGCTGACTTAGGGGCAAAGCTGCTTGGAGAGAAAATCCAACACATGGTGCTAATCCATCAAGAGGGAACTGAAGGGAGAGGGAGTGGCTGAGCACAGCTTGGTCAGAGACCATCAAAGACCTGTCGCTGCCATATTACAAAACCTTCTTGAACCAGTGGCCAATCTACCAACTAGTTCATATTTCCCCCAGATAGTTAGGAATAGTTCCCATTTGCACTGCAAAGTAAATCAAAATCTATGTCCAAAAAAAGGAGAAATATTAAAGAGAAAACACACACACACACACACACACACACACAGTGCTGAAACTCTTCAATAACGGTGTTTGGTCAATGAGAGCTTTCAGTCCTAGAAAAGAATATCATACATTTCAGCTCATAGTATTTCTCAAATAACTAGTGTTATCAAAAGGCATTCTGTTTTCTTCTCAGTATGCCAATTAACAATGAACTCTGAAAGATCTTCTTGGTAAGTTTCACCCTAAATGAAAGCAAACCTAATGAAAACAATTTTATATAGAATATAAATACAAAAGGTAAGAGATCACATTGCTCTGGTTTTTCCTGTCCCACACAATGGAGATTAACACTGGAATGATTCTACTGTGGGCATTTATGTCAAATGCTTCCCAGTTAACAGCTGCTAGATTCATGGTGTTTTTGACCATTAAATTATGAGAACAGAATCATAAGTTGATCATTGATAATCAGGGCAATTTAAAGAATTTTACTGAGTGAAGAAGCCTTTAGTAATTAAGCCTAGAGTTCTGGTCAAGAGGCGAGTTCCTCTTAAAATAGAGAACACAAACATTTATTATCTTACTATTCCCAGATGATATCCAAGGAACAACCCAGCAATAGTAAACATTAACTACTGCATTTACACTGTGCCAGGTTCTCTTCTATGTGCTTTATATGTATAAATCATTTAATTCTCATGATAGTTCTATGAAGTAGAGAATAGTAATAGGAGTTGGTGCTTATCCCTGTTCCTCCCACCTCCATCGAAAGGAAGTTCTCTGCAATAACACTGTTGCTACTTATCTTATTCCTTACTCCTTCCCATGGGAGGAGGAAAATTTAACTGATTGATGATCTTGAATAAACTACACATGCTCAACTCTTCTTCTCCTTCTCGACATTCCCTATTGGGCGCCAGTCAGACCTCAGGAACCATGCATTCTGAACTCTGGCTAATGGGAAGAAGCTTCCCCTAGAGTGTGTTCTGTATTTCTCCAGCAGAGTCCGTTGCTTTCTGGGAAATATTTATTCTCTATCTGCTTAACTTCTATATTTATCTCAATTGGTCCAGAAATGAGAACCAGATAAGGTGTGTTATTTACCAGGGGCCCCTAAATCCTCAACTATTATGCTCCCATCCCCCATGGACAGAGCCGAAGAGGCAGAGGTTCATAAGACTTAAGTAACTGCCCTGAGATCATACACTTGGGCTTGAACCCCAGGCTTCACAGCCTATGTTTGTGGCCGCTGTTTTAACTATATTCTCCTTCATACTCAGACTCCTCTGAAGCATTAATTTTATCATCATTGTAGTTTTCACAGAGTAGAAAATGTGAGACTCAAAGACAATGTGTGCATGATCACTTAGTAACCAATGGGCCCAGCAGGAATTAGAACTCAGACTATTTGACTCCAAAGACAGTGTGTTTTCCACTGTATTCTACCGTCCAGCCTTCTTTCTAAAATGCTCTTTTCAAATGTCTTCCAGAAAAGAGTTATATCCAGGAAGGTGGAAAATGGAGTGCCCATTTGATAAGCTATTATTTTTGATATTATTGTTTCATTGATACATAGTAATTACATACTTGTATGGGTATATGATATATTTTTATATATGCATATAACAGAAAGATCAAATCAGGGCAGTTGAGAAATTCACCACTTCAAACATTTATCATTTATGTTGGGAATATTCCAAATCTTCTCTCTCAGCTACTTAAAAATATACAATAAATCATTAACTATAGTTGCCCTACTATGCTGTGGAGCACTAGAACTTGTTTCTTCTATCTTTCTTTTGTACCTATTAACAAATTGTTCTACATTCCCTTCTACCTCTCACTCTTCCCAGTCTCTGGCAACCACCATTTTACTCCCTGCCTCCACAGTCAATATTTTTAGTTTCATATATGTGTGAGAACATGTGACATTTGTCATTCTGTGCCTGCCTTATTTCACTTAACACAATGAACTTCAGTTTCCATGACTGATAAAATCTTCAGTGTTGGTTGGTAGCAGAAAATGAGGTAATAGGAATAAAATGTGACAACAACCCAATTCAGATTTTTTTCCCCTGCTGCTTAATTGTTATCTCTACTTTCAATCTCTACTTTGCTACTCTTCCACACATAAATCTTGAGCATTTAGGCAAAATAACCTCTCTCCTCAATCCTCATCATATGTTTGATGTCTTAGTGCGTTTGCTTCATTGATGTAGAATAAATTCATGAGCTATGTGAACCTAACAGATTCAGAATTAAATAAGTGTGCCTTCTGCTGAGTTGTGTTAACTTCTTATGTGCTTACCTGAAAGGGCAGAGTAGACTCTTCAGATTTTGCACCAAGAGCAATTTTTGCATGGCTCCACTTAGATTCTGAGAATCCAATTATTTCACCTTGCTTTTGCACATTTCCATCTAGTGATGTTCTTGTGAAAACTGAGAGAATTGAATGCTGAGACAACTGATACCAAAACTGAACCTGTGGAAAAAAAATGTTTTGAATGATATACATTCTCCATGTGCTATCTCTAGCAGTTTTTCTATCATTTAAAGTACTCCAAACTACTTTGGTGTTACCTATACTCTTGTCAATTATTCTTTCCTCCAAATGTGCAACCCAGTCATAGTCAGTACCACTCTGTTTCCATGGAAGTTTCCCGGGATCCTTCTTTCTTGCTTTTTATAAATCTGAGAGCTACACATTATAACTCAACATTACAAAATCAGGTGTTACTACACCTTCTCCTTAATATTACAAATGCCACATTTAAAAAAAATCCTTGAAAAATTGTTTTCTCCAGTTATAAAAAAAACAAACAAACCTGTAATTGATAATTGTCACTAACATATTCTGTATTGTGGCCTTATCAAAGAACTTGGAAACTCACCAGATGTTGTTTATTAATAATTTAAGCCAAGTATGACTATATTCTTTGGGAAGCTAGAGGCCTTAATCAATTCTCTTCCTACTTGCCATCAATGATGATACAGTCTGAAGTTTTGAAGGCTTAACTATATAGTGAAGAAAATAGACACGATCATTTTGGGTACTGAGAGCAGTAGCTCTAATGTGGAATTCAGCACTGTTATGGATTCAACCAATATTTATTGAGTACTTGTTAAGTACCTGGTATGATGTGAGGCAAAAATTAATTTCTTCAATGACTATATGATTCACTCCATCAAATATGTCAACAAAAGCTCCATTAAAACAAGTTCAGTTACACTTCAGTCAAATTCTCTTCTTCTTCTTATCATATAGAGAGTCCTAAGGCTATATGTTTTAAAAGGAAACCTAAAATTTAAAGAAGAGGCCCCTTTAGAAGCAGAATCCTCTTTAAATTCAAAGTGACTCTTTCCTGTGTTCACTATATTTTAAATTTTGTTAATTATTTTTTTCTTTCATTATTATGCTGTTATCCAGATACATGGACAGATACTAGTGTATATATCGGCAACTCATTTATTACACTCTTGGGACCAATTTCAATGATGAAAGTTGACCGCCCAAAAATGTTTTAAATGAACTTTAAAAATTTTTTTTAAATGCTCTCTTAAAAAATTGTTCAAATATCAAGCATTCCATGTTCTAATTTGGTACATGTTATGTCAATGTCTACTCCATTGCCACCACCCACTCAAAAAGTCTTTCTGATTGTTATTTCATTTTACATTTTATTACCATGCTTATCTAAATTCAAGTCTTGCCAAGTAAGTTAGAAATAATAATGGAAGTGTTTAATTAAATTCCACAAAAAGAGAGGATTCATGTTTCTCAAGTGCAATTAAATTTTAGATCCCTGATGTAAGTTTCACTATGTCCCAAGCTTGTAAATATGCAAAACAGAACTTTAAACCTAGTTGTACAAGAGTTGTGCACATCCCACCAGAATTTCAAGCTGTCAAACTGTCACTCAGTACATTACTGGTGTGAAGTAACTTTAATAGTGTATTAAGGATAAATACCAATGGGATCCATATTCAATGGAATAAGAGCTCACAACTTATATTTAATTTATGCTTTGAAAGAATTTGCATTGTGGAGACCTAAATTCTTTAGTTATTATAGACCAAGAAACCTTTCAATGTGGTTTTAAATTTAATATTGTTAAGGGTGAAATCATTGAACAAAAGTTACTGATACAACTTTGATTTCAGATAGGCAGTCATTAGGTGTGCTATGCAAACTCTCTGCCACTCAACCTGGTACACACCAGTAGCGGAACACTAAGACATAGTCAACTCAAAATTATGGGATGTGTTGTCAACTCCTCAGAGAATCGATTATGGCAATTTGTATTTATCAGGTGTTCAGTTAATATGTACTGAAAAAGGAAGAAAGAAAAAAGCATGAGTAGACTATTAGTACAAGTGTTTAAGTAGATGTCTGTACACATTCGGGGGGAGGGAAGATGTGGGGAGGAGGAAGAGGGGGAGAGAAAGAGGAAGGAAGGGAGAAGAGGGAGGGACGGGGAAGGAAGGGAAAGAGAAGTGGGGGAGGGGAAGGAAAGGGAGGGGACAGAAAGAAGGAAGAGGAAAAGGAAGAAGGGGGAGAGAAAAGGGGGAAGGGTAGGAAGGGGAAAAGAAAGAAGAAGGGAGGTAGAAGGGAAGGAAAGGAAAGGGGAGGGAGAGAAAGAGAGGAGGGAAAATCTGCTCTATGTCAGAAAATGGATAAGGCATTGCTCCCTTAAGGACCTTAGAGTCTTGGACAAAGAATGGTAAAAGAAAAGCAACACTCAAATGTAATGAGTATAATGACAAAGTTGTGAAAATAATGAGACTGTTTTGGAAAAATTCTATTTCTCAATTATATTCATCACATTTTAAGTGTTCCATAGTCATATATAACTAGTGGCTACTATACTGAAAATAAAAGAGAAAATTTTTCATCATCACACAAAGCTGCATTAAGCAGAGCTGTGAAGCATGCCAGTGAAAATGACACCAACCATTCAAAATTTATTTACCATTTATCATTTTTAAGGAAAGTTATTTTCTCAATTCATGCCTGATTCATTAAAATGGAGTTACATAAAATGTTAACCTAAAGGAATTGATTTTATTTCTCTTGGATTTTTCACTAAAGTAGATTTTATATATAGTACATCTATTCAAAACCCTGAATTATTATAGTCAAAAGAATTTCATGTGGTTAAAAAAGTTTCTAACAAAGTGGTTCTTTTAATTGCAAACTGGAGAGAAAACTGTTGCCCAGTCTGGAGTGCAATGATGCAATCACAGCTCACTGAAGCCTGGAACTCTTGGGCTCAAGTGAGCCTCCTGCCTCAGCTAGCCGGGTAGTGGGGACCACAGAGTCAAAGTGCCTGGATATTTATATTTTAAAAACCATATATTAAATCATTCATTTTACTGGTAAAGGAAAGGCCATCTTATCAGGAGACTTATACCAGTTACTGAATACAGATGTGCACCTAGGCTGGAGAGGGTGTGATCATCTTAGTGCCTTTTGCTGTCTGGTGTCTGCAGTGTCGTGCCTCTGGGGTCTTCTCTATAGGACCGGCCCCTGCTACAAAGGAATAATGAGCCTTTCTGATACATCCAGGACATTAAGGACATCACAGGTCATTATTTAGAGGTTGAAAATGACTTTTTTCTTATTTCTCTGTTTTCTCTTTCCCTGGATTTTTATCTGTCTCCAGTTAAAACTCTCTTGTTCAAATATTCTGCTTTGTTCTTCAGCTTTCCTGTGATTTGTGTTCCAACTGCTTCTCTATTGCAGAGTTCCTTGGTCAGCACTTCATGTCCTTTCTCGGTTATATTCCAAACCCTCAGCTACTCTGCCTTCTCTGCTTCATATCAAATCCTTTATGTCTTCCTCAGTCTGGTTATTGCTACACCTACTACATCTTTTCAAAATCTAGAATTCTAGAATAAGAAGATGTGGAACGACAAGAATAGAAGAAGAAGGGGGAAGAGGAAAAGAAAACAAAAGTAAACTAACTGTAGCTCCTCAAAATTCAGCAAGGAATATGTTTATATTGGGAGGGGAAATCATTCATTACAAAAAAACACACACCCTCCTCATCACAAAAGTGACTTTTATGGTTCCTAATCATAATTATGCTTTTTCCTGGGTATTCCTTTTCTGAACAAACTAATGTATAAGTTTAGAATCTTCAATATGACAGAATCTATTTTTTTAATTAAAATGATTAATCTGCATGTACTTTGCTCAAACAAATGGAGAGAGAACTTGTTTAACTCTTTTGGACCATTGCTTCCTCTAGAATCTTTTAGATAGTCTAATATCTATCCTTGGGTTAATCAACAACCATAGAAGAGGGCATGATTGCACCATTCCATGCCTACTCGATAATTACTTTTTTCTAAATTGTCCTTTGGTGTTAGTTCATTATCCTACTTTGTGAAAATTGTAGGACATGATCTTCCAAAACTCTTGAGAGAGTTTTATAAGTAGAATATTGTGATTATACTGAGTACAGTATAATCTTGTAGCATTTTACGCTGAATTGCTGTCAGTATCCCCCCATGAAACTCTACATTTTGTTAGGATAAGCATGTGTTTAGGTGGCTGCTATTGTATTCCCTGCATTGAGCAACGTGATAGATAAACAAGGACAGGGTAGATAAACAATACTTGTGTGTTGAACCAGAGTTAGAATGTTTATTTTGGTATCGTTGTGATCACTCAGGGGAGAAGTCTCAGAAGAACTATTTTTACTTTTGTTCTTTGCTTTCTACTTCCTTGAATCTGCATTGGCCACTGATAAACAGACTCAAATGTGTAACCTGGCCCAAATAAACTTTACTTTTGAGAACTAGTCTACATCTTGCTCCATCTGTCTTTGTCTTGATTTCCTCTTACACGTTTTTTAAAAAATTATGAGTTATTTACTATTGATAGAATATTATTATAATTGCAAAATAAGTTGCAGAATTGAAAACAAAAGAAAAACAACAGAGAAAAACACACTAACCCTGAAAGCAAATGTGTCATATTATTAATCTTCCTATTTTCATTGCAAAGTCCTAAACAAAATATTATGCTGTTTGTACAGTAACTTAAATATGAGAGCTTCTAAAATATTAATACCCACATTAATTCTCTCCATGTTTATATTATAAATAGTAACTAGTTCATCACCAAGAAAAAATAGAAGCTTCTGGCTCCCCTGTGTTCTGTTTGTCCTATCTCATATTTTGAGAAAAAAATGCCAAGTTTCGGCCAGTGGCTGAAGGGACTTTTGAAGCTTAAAGTCTGTATCTTGAACAATGATTTGTTGCAGCAACAATAGTGTGAAATAATATCATGTGTTAGTGCTAAGCAAAGTACAAGGTAATCCATGCAAAAATGACCCTAAAATTGTGCTGTTAGAAAAGGTGACTCAGAAGAAAACTCATGTTCCTTTAAAACCCTTTCAAACAAATTCTTACTCTATTAGTTTGATATGATTATGAAGGGAAAAATCATATAATTTCATAAAATGAAGGCTTTAATCATATCAAAGTAACCACTTTGGTTATCTTGCTGCATCACTTTACCACTTTATAATGAAGAACATTTGCTCCATGAAAACAACTATTATCAATATGTTCCAATTTGGAGATTCAGCTGGATTTTCCAATTATCCAAGAAACTAAGAATTTGGTTTGTTTACTTATTTATGTTTTATGAAAGAAAGTACCACATATTATCACAAACTTATAAAAGGTCATATTAGACTATTAGAAAAATCATTTGAGAGAAAATGTTAGTTATGTGTATCTCAACCTATAAATAACTTTTGTCTACAGGGTACTACTACTCCCTAAACTGGAGTATTATAAAGTAATCCAAATATCCCTCCCTCTAACTCAAAGATAACTAAAATTCAGGCAGTTAGAGACAAAAGTAAAAAACAAATACATCTCTGGCAGACTGTAGTAGCTCCTTGAAACATAGCTGAACTACAAGTTTAAGCAACAATAAAGTGTCCTCAAGTGGAAACAATGATAAATTGAAACTCCATTCCAATGACCACAAATTAATGGCGATCAGGAAGCATACAATGATGGGAAATGTAGGTTATTATTAAAAAAGAAAATATGTGTGTGTGTGTGTGTGTGTGTGTGTGTGTGTGTGTGTGTGTGTGTGTATGAATTCTCAGTGAGTCATAGAATTTCTCATAAGCTTTTAGAGTTTGTTTTCAAATTTCTATAAAGCTGGCAGAATTAATACATTGTATTCCTTTGCATTCAATTTATTTTATAGATATAACAATAGTGATTGCACCACCTCAGTGTATGACCTTTAATTAAAGCTAAGTTAGCTTGTACTTTTAAAGAGTGAGTAAGTGGTTCCGGAGTTCTCAAAACAAAACCAAAAAAAACCCCTATATCTTTTTTCTCGTTTTGTCTATAGCATAGCATTTAATTAAAATAGAGAAAAGGAGGGAACAGTTGAAGGTATTTGGATGAGATAAAGTGGAAGTCATGCAGCTGTTTTAATCCTTACTCTCACAAAGAATTGGAAGGAAATACAAAGGACGAAAAAAGAGGAAGACAGCCTCCTTTTTAAGAGCTCTGAGCACGCCTGTTCCAATTTATGCTTCCTATAGAATCCATTAGTTATTCTGATATCTATCCTTTAAACCTCTGGATGATATGTAATTTAACATCAGGAATGCCTTAGTAAACTGCTATAATACTACATTTATAGGCAATGAATTTTTTGTGGCAGTATTGATCTCTTCATTACTTTCTGATAAGTAAAGATTTAAAAAATGAGCTGAAATCCTAAGGCAAGTTAGAACTTGAAAAGATTGAAAACAAAAGATTGAAAACATAAAAACCCGAACATCTGATTTAGATGTTAGGTTAACAGAAAGGAAAGGAATTATTTTTACTGAATTATACCTACTATGTACCAAATATTTTGCCAAGTGCTTTATTTAATCACATTTTAATCTTCACAATCATGTAAAGGAGATACACTCATGTGTATATTCCAGTGTAGACATCGAGTTTCAATGGGAGCATACAATCTGCACCACAATTAGACAGCAGCCAAGCAGATTTGAACAGTGCTGACTCCAAAGTCCTTCTAATTTCTTCTCTAATATGCTGCTGAAATGCAATGAGTATTTTACAGCTTGGTTTGTGTACCTGGTACCAGAGGACTCATTTAGAATATAAAATTTCAGTAAACATAATCATTCTTCTGTATATATTTATCTGTACTCATTCTTTCATCAGTCATTCAACAAGCACTTATTTTACTGATTTTACTCAGTTAACATTGTTGGCCAAAATATCAAGTAATTTTGGCAACATGTATCCACAACTTTAGATTATTGAAAGAACTGTAAAAAGAACATAAAATAACAGAAAGCTTCTTTAATAGCTCCCCAAATAATGGTGAAAGTTATATGTTACAAATGGTCTTCTGGAAGGACATGGCATTTCGTGCTGAAATAGTTCATATAAATCTCTTAATTCATCATTAAAATGACAGTAAAACATGGCAGCATTTACTAGCAGAGGAACCCAAGCCCAATGATTTACAATCACAGAATGGCCAGTGGAAATTCAGAACAGTTGATTACCTGACATGGGGTAGAGGCATTGAGCAATTTTTTGAGAATAGGACTTCCAAGCCTGGCCACCCTAGGGGATTGATGCGTGTCCAAATAAATAAATGATCCTACAAAAAACAAATGCAAAGTCAGATGAATATGAGTTCTGTTGCACATTTAGCAGTTCTCTGATAAACATCTTATCCTTGTCCACATTCAACTGTCAAATCAGATACAAAAAATATTATGTTTTTATTTATTTACCATTAAGGTCTGTAGATAACCAAAAGCATTTTCATACATATAACATTAAACACCTAAAATAATCATTAATCCATTACAAACAAGCTCTTGATCCAAATCACCTAAACAAACATTTTTGTTGGCTTCACTCATGACATAAGAGTTTGACATCAAATTAAACGAAGCTCACAATTAGATATTCAATGTTGCCTTTATGAAATTCCCATGAGAGCTTCATTTCTAAGTTTCTTCATAAAGTACCAAAGGATAGGAGCCCATGGAATGAGTTTTGGTTTCTCCTGGGGCTTAGGTGTTTGACATTGTTGTCGGTGCTAGAGGAGATGAAAACTTAATTAAAGATCTAATCTGAGCGTTAACAAAATAACTGTGTTTAGATTTTAACTACAGCGAACGCGCTCATGGCAAATGTACAGGGGGATAACATCTCTTAGCAGCTTAAAAGATCACACATTTGGAGCTGCTGTCTGGTAGCTTCATTGAATATTGAAAACTTACAAGAAAGGCTATATCAAACAGTGTCAAGGGCTGATCCTGCCCTTTGATAATCACGAAGTGATGGGCAACTTGGAAAGTCAACTATTTTCCCTGGAAAAAACCACATTCAGAGAATGATTTTCCTGGATACAGGTCAATACTGACTGTCAAGAAAGAAAAGGACTTCAGAATTAACATGTATTATTTTATAGATTCCACCACGTGTTTAAGCAAACATCCAGGGTTGGAAATAAGCAGTGTCATCTCTGAATGAGACAAATAGATACCAGTTTATATTGGCTTTAAGTCTCAACACCTACTGGGAAGGCTAAAGGTTACTGTTCCCAAATTGCAAACTAAGAGTAATGGAAAGTGTTTATGCACATCCATTAAATTCTCTATGTTTCACCTACAAAAGGATAGAGTAGAAAAGGATAATTTTGAAAAGTTCTTTCATCTTCAAAATCCTCAGGTTCATGTAAAATTCAACCGAATAGTTTTTTAAAGACTAATTAAAATTCTAAAAAACAAGTTGACACATATTCAAAGAACTCCCCTCTAACAATTAAAATAATATACACAATTTCAAACAAGTAATTAATGGAGGTAGGAACATTTATACATTAAAAACCCCAAATCTAAAAGAAGCTTGAGTAAATTGGTTAGACTCCAAAAGTAATAGAAAAAGTGGTGAAGGAAAATCTAACAAGAAACGTATTGTCCTATAGCTGAGTTTTATTGAATTTTCATAAAACAAACATTTGTAACATTATTCCAGGTATCTCAGGTCTTTCAAAAATACAAAGAGCCCCCCGATTCATTTTTATGTTGCCAGAATATCTTTAATTTAAAAGAAAACTGATACAAATGGGACAATTAAAAAAACCTGTAGAGCAATCTCACTTGTGATCATAGGGGCGAATTATACTTATTAAAATAACTTATAAATAAATACTTAGATAAGTTAGAAATATATGGTGTGTCCTGATCAATTTGAACTTTATAAGAATGGAGGTTTGGTATAAATGATGGGTTCGAGCAACACAGTTACATCAACAAAAATGACACACCGATCTGTCATAATTATTAATTAGAGATAATTTTAGACAATATTAATTATGAGACTAATATTATTGTAGAGATCTAGTGAACATAGAAGTGAAAGAATTAAAATATCTCATAAACAGTATAGAAAAGTAGTGATAAAGTTCTCATTTTTCACCAATAGTATTAAAAATAGAAACCCCAAGGTATTCTATCTTTTTATAATGATAAACATTAATAAGCAAATTTGGAAAGATAAAGGGAAAGAGAGAAATATTTTAAAGTTATTTCCTTTATTTACTTTAGCAATAAAATCCTAGATCTAGAAATGGAAATGTTTTATAATAAGAACATTAATTGAAAAGATATAAAAATAAATTTAACAAAAAAGGGACAAAACTTATAAGTAAAACATTATGACACCTTTCAGAAAACTATCAAAAGCAAAAGAGATAACGTTTCAAATATAAAGACAGTGGTATAAAAATGTTAAGTTATTTTAAATTGATTGGGAAACTAAATGCAATCCTAAGAGAATTTTCACCAAATATTTGGAAGGTGGATGATGTGTCTTAAAATTAAATGTGCATGCTAGAGGTAAAAGGAGTCTGATCTCTTGCCCTAGATCCAGAGACTTCTAAGAATAATTTGTCCCTGGATTTATTTTATAAGCCTGCTGTGAAGGATGTACTGAGTTCAGAGAAATACAGAGTTTACCAAGGAGTTTTTTTCCTGATAATGAGAATTGTTGATTGTAAAATTAGTGGACACCCACACAACAAGAGGGGCTACATGACTAGCACTGTATAAAAATGAAAGAATGAATTGGACTGCCTCCCTGGGTTAAAGTGTCTGCCTCTGACTCAATCTCACTTTTTGCAAAGCATGTATCCCTTTTAGGACAATGATCTAGAAGTTATAGCTCACATGTTTTGAGATTGGTAGAGATCAGTTTTTACAATAAATATAAATGCAAAAATCATAAATATTATCACATAAAAAATAAATAATAAAATTTTAAAACTCAAAGAGGTTTGGTTTAGGAATGCAAGAGGAGTTTAATATTTGAAAATTAAATTTACATTGTAAACAAAAAATATCTGGTAATCTTATATGATCTGATGATCATATAATCTGATGATCATCACAAAAGACACTGAAGAAAAGAGATTGGAAAATTTTAACATCCATTTGTTATTTTTAGAAAAACTTAGCACGCTATGACTAGACCATTCTTATCTGACAAAGACAACAAATTTTAGCAAACATGGTACTTATGGTTAAACTACTGACAGCTTTTCCCCTGAGAGAGGAACAAGACAAGTCTAGCTGCTATCACTAATTCTTCAACATTTCCATAGGTCCTATCCAGTGCATAAAACAACAAAAACAAAATAGAAATATCAATATTTAGAAAGAAAAAAATAAAATTGTCATTATTTGGAGACAAAATAATTGTAAACCTAGAAAATAAATATATGCAAGTTCTAAGTTATAATAAATAATATTAGTGAGTCCACTGGACACAAGATCAATATTTTCGAGAAAAAAAATTGTATTTCTATATACTAGCAATAACCCAAATTAAAAGTTTTTAAAAAGTAACATTTATAATAGCTGAAAATACCTAGAAAAATATTTTCAAAACTTCTATGCTGAAAGCTGCAAAATATTATTTAGTAAAATTATTGAAGACCTAAATAAATTGAGAAGTTGGAAACATTTGAATAAATTATTTTTCAGTGAAATACAAAGATTATATATGAGAAATCATTGTATACCCATTCACTGAAAACATCTTAAGATAATTATAATGCCTCTTGCTGACAGAAAAATGAGGAAGAGTACTATTACTTTGCTACTGCAAATTGAAGTATTAAAGTTTCAGGAGAAATAATTTTTAAATAGGTATTAAAAGAATAAAAACAGGCTAGGCTCAGTGGCTCAGTCTGTAATTCCAGCACTTTGGTAGGCCAAGGAGAGTGGATTGCCTGAACCCGTGGGTTCGAGACCAGCCCAAGCAACTTGATGAGACCTCATTTCTACAATAAATCAAAAATTAGCCAGGCATGGTAGCGTATGCCTTTAATTCTGGCTAGTTGGGAGGCAGAGGTGGAAGGATCGCCTGAGCAGGTCGACGCTGGGATGGCCGTGAGCGTGCCACTGCATTCCAGGCTGGGCGACAGAGTGAGACGTCAACTCAAAAAAAAAAAAATTATAAAAACAAATCTCGCTTTAAAAATATGGAGGCCTCACTTTTAGTTATCTATTGCATAAAATTAAAAGTATCCTATATAAGGGATGATACCAATGTCACTGAACAGGGGAATGGCTAGGTACATTGTGTTATATCCAGAGCAAAGAAATTAAGCCAGTAAACAAACACGAATAAGGCTTCTACTTCCAGGCAAGACTGAGTATCACAGATCAGATTTAATTTTCTGTCTTAAACTAGAAAAAAAAATCAGAAAAAATATATTTAACAATGGTTTTCAATTATAAGACGATGGTAATATAAAAATCACAAATAATGGAAGTCATTTAATTTCCCAGTTTACTGCCTAGACAGAGTTTCCAGGCTGCCATATAGGGATGGAAAACACAGGGGCAGTGTGGTGGTCTCCCTGCATTGAAAAAATAGAGCTGGTGCACTGGGGAGACCCACATGGCTAGAACTCATAAGGCAGTAACAGCTGCCCCTTCCAGGCACTGAAGAGAAAGTTCTCTTCAGCTGCAAAGAGAGCAAACTCTGGAGATCTGCAGAGTAGCCCCCTTGAAACATAACCTGAGTACTGACCAGTGAGTGCATGGATGGGAGAAACTACCCGAGGCTGGGGGCATAGACACCTGAAAGTTGTAGCTGGACTATTTCCCAAAGATCACAAAAAGCCAGGAAAAGAATCGTTCTCTCACCAAGCAGAGTGAAAAAATTATACATAGGCATTGGATAGAGTCCTCAATCCAAGTGAAGACTTATGTCCAGACAGAAACACGTACGCAAATTTTATAGTGTTTTTGTTCATAATCACTACAATTTGGAAACAATCCAAACGTCCTTCAGCTGGTGAGTGAATGAATGAATTGTAGTCAATCCATACAATGGAATACTACTCAGTTGTAAAAAAGGAAGGAACTACTGCTGCAACAACTACACGGATCAATTGCAAAGTCGTTATGCTAATTGAAAGTAACCAGAATAAAAATGCTACATACTGTTTGATTCCATTTTCATGACATTCGGGATTAGTCAGAACAATAGGGATAGAAATTAAATCAGTGTGAGTGGCTGGAGGACGGAAGAGGTATTGGTTACAAAGTGGCACAGAAGAATTGAGAGGCAGGAATGGAATTTCTTTATATGTATCTTGATTTTTTTGTGATGGTTACATGATTGTATACATTTGTTAAAACTCAGTCAACTGTACACTAAAAGGTTGAACTGTACTACACTTTCATTAAAAAATGAAAAAAAAAATTGTGCTTGACTTGGAAGAATTTTGAAGAGCTATTTTTAGTAACAAGACAGTGGTTAAATATATCTTTTTTGGTAAAACACTTAAAAAATGTACCTTTAAATATGTGCATATCTACTATGTATACATCTGAGTATGGCTATATGAGCATAGATAAAAGGATGAGATAATTAACAGGAGTTGCCTGTTTGGATGGATGTTTAACAGGGTAGCTAGGAAAGGGAAGGTAGGGACCAAACAAAAAAGAGGGAAGGAAATTCAAGAATTTCGCTGAACACAAACACAAACGAACTACATAATATCAACTCTTAACTTTTATCTAAAATTACATATGGGAGTGTGTATGAATGAGAAAAACTACTGGAGAGTAAGCAGTTTAAAAAGCTGTAAACTATACACTTGTAGCTCTAAGAACAAAATGGACCGGAACCCCACAGTCTTAGATCAGGGAACTATCAGACTGACTCTTGCACATCCCCTGGAAATTTCCATTTCACTTTCCTTTGTCTTCTTGGTCCTGTTTTTTTCTCCTCCTCATTAGAGATTTAAGACCACTACTGATTATCTTTAAAGTTTTATCATGGCAATCCTGTGCCAAAAGGTATTGACTCCGTGCTACAGGTGTGTAGGGGTGTGTGTGTGTGTGTGTGTGTGTGTGTGTGTGTGTGTGTGTGTGTGTATGTTAACCTGTTCTAAATCGAGAAAGCCTACAATTTCTTTGTTCTTCACACTCTGAATTAAACATTATCCAAGTTTTATCAATTATATCATTCTTTGTCAATATTATTTGTATCCCAAGGAAAGAAAAATGAATGTTTTAATACTTAACACAGTGGCCCTCTTAGAATTTTTTTAGTTCAAATCATAATTAAGTAACAATTATAAGGTGCCAAGAGACAGAAGGTGAATTATAAGTGTGTTTTCTAATTGTCATACTTGGTAGTATTCCTAGTTTTCCTACTGGAACAGACAGAAAATATTTTTAATGTTTATTGAACTCTTAGTATATGAAAAATCTTAATAGGTAATATTTCATTTAATTCTAATGACAACTCTATGTGGAAAGTACTTTTCTTTCCTCTGTTTTTCTAGCTAACAAAACTGAAACACTCCAGTAATTAACAATGTGTGCAGGGTCAACATTGTGACTCAATCCTGAGCAACCTCTGCTCTTCCCTGACCAGTTACGGTAGAACTCACATCAAGCCACCATGACACACTGTGTGTGCAGCTTCCATTCAAGAACCACTGCCTTGGTTTAGGCCTTAACCATTGCTAATTGATATTTCTTCAGGATGTTCTTTTTAGCTCCCCACTAGCCACTCACCCTCTCCATTCCCCCCATTTCAGCCAGAATAGCTAACAAATGATTGATCACATGCTTTAATACAACCAAGTGGGCTACCCATTATCCTCCAGATAAAATTCAAACTACTAGGTATTCTCTGGAGTCCCCTTCCTTTCTCTCCCATTTCATCTTTTCTATTCTCCCTGTCTAATCATAGGCATCTCTGAACCAGAACTATTTACATCTCTCCATCCTCTTTTAGGATAATTCCTCTAATTAGAATATGTTCCCTGCCATTTCTCCTTGGTTATGCCATCTCTCTTTGATTCTTCACTTCTATGTTTCTGGTTACTCTTCATTTCCAGTAATGCATCTCAAATACATTTGAAATCACCCTCCACCCAGTAAAACATTTATCATTGCATTGCAATTCCCTGCTTATCTGCCTCATTTACCAGACTCAGCCCACCTCAAAGGCAGGGGCCATGGCTTTCTTCTCTGTAAACCCAGGTCTACTATGTGCTATGTATTTAACATTTGGGTTTAACAGATAAAGAAACAAATCCTTATATAAGCTTAGAGAAGATGAGCTATTAATACATAGTTCCAATTATTAGCATTTCCCTTTAAATTCAGTCCACTCTGCCACAAAAAAAATCTAAAGAAAAAAGAAAAGGCTTATAGCACAAAAGCAAAAATTACAAACTCATTAACTATAAAACAATGAACAATAGTTATAGTTACAACTAACAGATGAATGGTAAAAGTTTCCCTCCCCATCCTCTTCCCAGACTCTCCCTAGCCACCAACCCCAATTTCCAATGGTTGGAACAAAAACTATAGTCAACATTTATTATTGATATACTTCTTTGGAAGTCTGAAAGGAGAAATAAATAAGATGATCCTCAATGAACTTACAAGAGAATCTATAGTCCAGGTGTGTTATTATAAAGTTGTTATGATATTGACATGTCTAAGCAATGGCATCTGATGCCTCATAGATGTAAACAAAACCAAAGCAGAAAATGTGATTCTTACATTTTCACAAATCCTTATTGTAATGCTATGGGTAGGTATGATCCCTCTATTTTAAGAAGATACGTAAGCATAATAGTGGTTAAAAAATATATGTGTGGAAGAAGATTATTTATTACAAAGAAGTCTGAAGAGTGATTAAATTGCATTCAAGTACTTGTAGATTTATTTTATCGATAGTGCTAAATCTCTGTTCTTGGTTCCCAGAAAGAAGATTAGACTATTTTTCTTTCTGTTTTGCAAAAATTGGATAACTCTAAAGAGAAGGCAAGCCTACTGTACATGATTCTTGGCAACTGGGTAGAATGATCAGAAAACTTTCCCTTCACTTTATGCCTTCATCTCAAACTTTTAAAAATGCAACAATAAAAATCAAGTTGGTTATTAAAACAATGCTTCTCCCAGGAAACTTAATTAACCACTAATTATTAAAGGGGTCAGGAGGGTTTAACATAAGACAAACCAGAGTTCCATTTGTATAATCTATAGACAGAAAGGAAAATACAAGGTATCATCATTCCACAGCATGAATGAGAGAAAACTAATTTTTCTTTAAAGAGGAAAATGTCCTACCATGTGTTATGTTTTCTGCGCGATCAGCTTCGGGATAATGGCGTTCGCCATTGTTCAATCCTTTCACCACCTTCCAGTGTGAATCTTCTGTGAGAAATGGCTCCCAACCACTGCAGAAACCAGACTCAAAGTCACAAGTAAGATGATTTGCTGTTCATGAAAGAAAAAAATAGGGGAAGAGAAATGAATGAAGAGCATGGGTGAACCACTGATTCTCCATTAGCCAATCAACTGAGAAAGTCAGCATCATCATTCTGCTTGGGAGTGAATGCTTTTTACCTCCCAGAATAGCTTTTTTAGTCCCTACCTCACACAACTTCCCGTGTGCTCTGTGAGGTATAGACCTTCTACATGCTTCTGTCTATAAGCCTGGCACATTACATCCTGATTGACCTCCTCCGTTGTATTTAATCATACAAGGTGTAACTCAGAATCTTTACTGGGAACAACAACTTCACCTGCCCAGTGTAAACCTGCTGAAACAGTAGCAGAAAAAATCCATTTGAAAGGGGAAAATGTAAATTCTTTCTGGACACCTGAAGAACTGGAGTCCACTTCTCCGTCTTCATTTCATTATTCCTTTTTTTTTTGAGTTGGAGTCACTCTGTCGCCCAGACTGGGGTGCAGTGGCCGCTCCCGGCCACCGCAGCCTTGACCTGTTGGGCTCCGGCGATCCTTCCGCCTCAGCCTTCCAAGTAGCTGGAATTACAGGCATGCGCTACCACGCCCGGCTGATTTTGTGATTTTATTGTCAAGATGAGGTCTCGCTGCCCAGGCGGGTCTCGAACCCGCAGGCTCAGGCAATCCACTCACCTCAGCCTCCCAAAGGCGCAGGATTACAGGCTGAGCCACCGAGCCCAGCTCATTATTCCTTTTTTTAACAGTTTCTCCAATGAAAATGCCTAGCCATTTTGGAATTTCAGGAAAAGCAGATATTCTGATCTGAGTTTTTCTTCTCTTAATACATACTTAAAATGGTAAATACTTAAGCTCCTACATTTATTGCAAAATAACCCCTAGGGTTGGGGGATGCTTTACCAGCATCTTTTCCAGCTTTGACACCAAACCCAAGAGAGAAATAAGATTCAGAGGACTGAGCAGTAAACTAGAAATTCTAACATCATTTGTGCCTTCAAGAAATTAGTATTTATGTGATTAAATTTTCTTCTCCTAAAATAAGAATTATAGTATCAGAATCTTTTAGATAGTTGTGAAGATCAATGAACACAGTTAACTTAAACATGTATATCCAAATATTCCTCTTTTTTTTTGCTGAGGCATTTTTTATAACAATGGGGGAGGGAAAGACAAATTATTTGTCAGAAAACATATAAACCTTCCAAAGATTCTGATGCTATCATCTCTAATAATGGTTACAACAGATGTCACTACTGAGTTCCAGGTATATGCCAGGTATTTTACATGTATTAACCTTAATTCTCAAAAATACATACATGATAAGTGTAATTATTCCCCAAAGAGAAAACCAGGCCAGGTGCAGGGACTCACTCCTATAATCCCAGCAGTTTAGGAGACCAAGACAGGAAGATCATTGAGCTCACGAATTCAAGACCACCTAGGCAATCCAGGGAGACCTCATACCTCATCTCTACAAAAAAACAAAACAAACAAACAAACAAACAAAAAAACAGCTGGGAATGGTATAGTGCACCTATAGTCCCAGCTACTTCAGAGGCTGAGGGAGAAGGATCACCTGAGCCCAAGATGTTGAGGCTGCAATGAGCTGTGATCATACCACTGCACTCCAGCCTGGGTGACAGAGTGAGACCCCCAACTTAAAAAGAGGGAACAGAACCCAGAGCATTAAGTATCTTGCCTGTTGGACATTTTAGTAAATGGGACAGCTAGACATTGAAAATTACACCAAAAGTTTATACTATGAAGTCTCCCTACACCAAAAATTCTGTCTCCTAATTAAAAAACAAAACAAAACAAAAAACTTTCTTCATGTGTTTGCGTCTAACCATTATTTTCCATTTGTAAATTTTAAATAACGTGACCAATTGGATCGGCATATTGGATAAGCTCACTATATCTTAATAATCAAAGGTCACTGTAAACAGGGATGGCTGGTTTTATGACCAAATATTTCATCACTAACAAGTTAATTCTTTAAAAACTGATATGCAGTATGCAAATAACAATGCCACTTGCATTCTCTCTACCTGTAAATTAAACGCTTGCATCTCAAAGCCAGGCTTGTTAGTCAGTCACAGAATTAATAAAAAGTAAGTCTTCCATGTCTGTGGACTCCACATCTTTGAATTCAACCAACCGTGGTTCAAAATACAGCATTCGCAGGATGCCAAACCCCACAAATGACGAGGACCGGCTTTTGTATCTGCAGGTTCCCAAGGCTTAATATCCTCAGGGACTTGAGCATTCATAAATTTTGGTATGCCATTTCTTTCACCCAAGTAAATATTATTTTCTCCTCTAAATTAATTTTCACCAAAGTAACAGAAACAAAAACTAGTAAATGACTACATTGTTGTAATAAAAAGATGTTGAACATGACCTAATGATGCATCAGTATAACAAGAAAGTGTAGTTCACCTATATATCTAGTTAGAAATCTATTGTTCTTGGATATGTTTGTTTGTTTCTCAACTTTGAATATATTTTTCTTTTCTCAGTTCTTTCTACACTATTTACAGGATATGGCTATTGACAAAAAGTTACTCCCCCAAGGAGAGTCTTTTATGTTTTTTGACACCATCTTAATTACCTACAACCAAGTTGTGACTATTTTCTTGGACATTCAAAGAATTCTCTGGTCCATTTTCTTGGTCCTCTGTGAGGACCTCTGCCACCTTCTAGACCACATCCCAGCTTTTCTTTCAGTTGCTGGAGTGTAAAAATTTTCAGGACTTAAAGTACTTAGACACACATACTTAGAATAAAAAATCTTCCATGAGTAAGGGTGACCACACATCTGGCCTGCCATGGAGTTGCCCCAGTACATGTCTGTTATCCTAGCTTAATAACGAATACCTCTCCTTTCCCTCTCACTTTTCCTGTTTGGGTAACAAGTTCAATATTGCACTATTGAGGCAATAAATTATACATTGCTACACAAAGGAAGCAAGTCCTTGGAAACAATAATTTTCTTCACTGCAGTTGGTCACTGAATGGTGGCAAGGTAATGGTGTGAAATGGGAATGAGAACAATGAGTGTGAAAATGGAAAGTACCACCTGACCAGTGCATCACCCAGCCTTTACATAGACTCTGCACAGCTGATCCCTGTCACTCAACTGCGAAGATGTAAATAAAGAAGCTTTCAAGATAAAAATAACTTTGGCTGGTATGAATGTTGAATTTGGCTACAGGACAAAAGTTGGGGCCATTTCTTTCATTACCTAGATGTTTTATTAGTTAAAAATGTCAATCACTATGCTTTTTGCAGCATACTAAACACCACCATCCTTTGAAAAAAAAATTTTTTTTTGTAATTTATCATTGTGAAGATCTGTGAAAGCAACATGATACGATCATCTTTGTAACGATCTTGGTGAACTGCTCATCTGTTTTTAACTGAGGATATTTGTTCCTGTACACATAAAAGAATGATTTTTAAAGCTACATATTTGAAAGCTAAACTGCACTGTAAAATATAAGTTGAATTCCAGTCACCTAAGCTAAGGTTCTTTCATTCATATCTCCCCTACATAATTCAAAAAGCTTAAGGTGAAGTCATAAATATCTGAAGAGACCCAGGAAAGTCAAATTCGTTCTGGCAACTCCTAAATGCCTTATCATATACATATGTTAAATGCTAAATATCTGTAAAACCTAAAAAAAAAAACCTATTTATGTTATAAATAAAGTACCTTTATTATAAACAGTGATTTTGATTTCTTGGTTGCTTTTGTTTCAACTTTCTGTGATTACAGAATACACTTCATTATCTCCAAGCAGAGAATGAGATTCGACACCAGTCACAGTTTTAGAGAAATTTCACTTGGAGTTCATCAGTTAGAGTAATATTTTCAGATTATGACAAAGCTTTCTCTTGCATATTAAACCACTGCAGCATATGGGCAGGAGAAAAAAAATAATTTCATTGTGGCAGCTGAGAAAAGTTCTGGATCACGAAAAGTAAAATGTTTTATGAATTAGCAGTTCTCTTTGAAATAAGAAAAAAGCTATGTAGGGGAAATGAATGTCCCCATTTCATTTAATTAGCATGTATTTGATTTTAATATGATTATATTATAAACATTTATTAAATTTTGAGAACCCACAAGGATTGTTGCTACCCTAAACATATATGTTAGTATTTCCTTCTCCCCATGCATTTTAATGTTTAAACATTTAAAAAAAATATATAAAAGACCTCTAGAGACAGTATCATGGTAAAAATTAAATGCACTGCAGAGGTTTAAACTTCTTTCATTTGACTATCATACCAACTTCCTCGTTGAAAATTCACAATTCATATTAGCATTTTAAATGATCTAAAAAGTTCTACAATTTTAAAAAAAAAACCTTTTCCAAGAAATTTCCCAAACTATTTTCATTTGAACACAGATATGTCCATCCTTCCATCTTGTTTGGAACATGGTGGGAAATATTACATATGTATATTATATATATTATAATTGGATAATTTTACTATAAATATGGCTATGCATACTGTGGTAAAATATACATGGCATGAAATTTAATATAAATACAAGGTTCTGTGGTGTTAAGCACATTCGCATTGTTGTGCAGCCATCACCACCGTGAATCTCCAGAACTACAATTCCATACTCCTTAATCACTAACTTCTAACCCCACCTCCTGCCTCCCATCCTTGGTAATCACTATTCAATTTTCTGTCTCTATGAATCTGACTACTCTAGGTACCTCATATAAATGAAATCATACAATATTTGCTCATTTGTGTCTGGCTTAGCATAATGTATTCAACGTTTACCTCTGTTGTAGCATGTGTTCGAAAATTAGACATATTTTATGTGCAAATTAATCAGCAATCTGATGTACCCCTTTGGAATATATGGCACATGTTATATTTTAATTATTACTTTGATAGAAATATTTTAAAAATATATTGCATAGATATTTTATTACTTTTTAAAAACTTTATTGGTATTTAATTGACAAATAAAATTACATCTATTTAAGGGGAACGATGTGATATTTTGATATACATTGTGAAATGATTACCACATTAAAGCTAATTAACATATTCATTTATGTTAGAGTTACCTTTTGTGTTTGTGGTGAGAATATTGCAGATCTATTCTGTTAGCAAATTTCAGGCATAAAATACACGAATTAACTATCATCATCCTACCGTACACTAGATCCCCAAAACGTTTCCATTTTACAACTTTTCAAACTTGTATGAATTTGTACCTTTTGACCAGCATCTTCCTGTTTCCCTATGGCCCCATGACTCCATACTTCTCACACCCGGCAGCCACGGTTCTGCTCTGTTTCTATGAGTTCAACTTTTATAGATATCATATATAAATGAGGTCATATAGTATGTCTTTCTTTGTCTGGCTTATTTCATCAGCACACTGTCCTTCAGGCTTATCCGTGTCATCACAAATAGCAGGACTGTCCTCTTTTTTATTGCTGAATAACATTCCACTGTGTTCATACACACATACACACACTTTTTTAATCAATTTATCCTTTGACAGAGACTTACAATGTCTTTGTATCTTGACTGTTGTGAATAATGCAGCAATGAACATGGGAGTGCAGATAACTTTTAATCTTAACTGCCTCTACTTTGTACAGGAGTATGTTAATAAACTTAAAAAACTGATTGTTTGGTACTATAGTGATGTTCTTAGGGACTAGTGAAGTAATGAGAATTTTTACTTCTATCCTGAGAGACCTCTGACTCAGTTTCCTTTAGTCTTTGTCAATTTTGTATATGACATCTGTTTCTTTCTTCAGCTGTCTTCATTTCTGAGGCTCCCCTGGCACAGTGGTTCTCAAAGTCTAATATGCAAACGAATCACCTGAGACATTGTTACAATGCTTTTGGTTCTATAGTGCTTGGCCATGGCCTGAGGTTCTGCATTTTTAATAAGTTCCAAGGTAATGCTAATGCCATGGAGTTTGCTATAACAGCAAAAGACTAACAAAGCCCACAGGCCCTTTACAATTAGCTGCTTTTGATAAGCCACTTGGTTGGAGGCTCAGAAATTACATACACTAAAATAGTATCTAAAAGTAATGGCAACTTGATAATGAAAGAATACCTGAGTAGGTCTGCCTTTTGGGAAAAGCACACTGACTGTAGAATAACTACTGACAATCTTCATGAGTTCATATTTACTCATTCTCTAGATTATGGCAAGTGTTCCTGGCACAATTCAAACTACATGTTCAAGCTATACCGTCCTAGAGATTTATTCTAAAGGGAAACAGAAGGAAGACATATAGGCATGTTTCCTGTGCTTCATGAACTTGGAAGTTTTATTTATACAAAAAAAACCACTTTGTATTACAAATTCAAATTTGTAAAATACAAAATTAAAAGTATATTTAGAATGTTTCTAAGTTGTTTTAAATTTCAAAGGAAAGCCTTGTTTATTTTGGAAGAATCTACATATGGATATCTAAGTATATAAAAAAATACTAAATACTTTAGTGCATAAAATAGTGTAAATTTATATCCATTCTAATAATTCAAATCGATATATATAACTTCATGGTAAAATTGTACAAATGTGAAATACTCATTTTGGCATTTAAATATATGAATACATCACACACACGCGCGCGCACACACACACACACACACACACACACACACACACACACACACACACACTGTATTTAATATGACTACATTTTAACGTCATCTCCCTGAATAAAGTTGATCTCAATCGGGCAAATGTGACAGGTTTTCTTTGGACAAATGTGGTTACATTACTAAGATAACTTAAAAGACTAGTAAATAATACTATTTTTGTTGTCAAGCACAGTTGCCTATTCCTCCACTCAAAGTAAGTAGCAGAATGATATCAAGATCTACTGAATTGAAAAAATGCCAGATAAGTAATTTTCAATAAAGGAGGAGAAATGGAAAAATATGTCCAAAAGCAAATGTTAAAATATTTATTAATTCTCCCAGTGGGAATTTGATTAAGAAAACCAATTTTAAGCCGGGCTCAGTGGCTCAGCCTCTAATCCCGCGCCTTTGGGAGGCTGAGGTGAGTGGATTGCCTGAGCCCGCGGGTTCGAGACCCGCCTGGGCAGCGAGACCTCATCTCTACAATAAATCAAAAATCAGCCGGGCGTGGTAGCTCGCGCCTGTAATTCCGGCTACTCGGAAGGCTGAGGCGGAAGGATCGCCAGAACCCAGTGGGTCGAGGCTGCGGTGGCCGGGAGCGGCCACTGCACTCCAGTCTGGGCAACGGAGTGAGACTCCAACTCAAAAAAAAAAAAAAAAAAAGAAAGAAAGAAAACCAATTTTAAAAAGAGAATATAAAGAACAATTTACTACAGAAAGATAATGGGAAGAAAAAGACTAGGCTTCCACATGTACAATTGGAAAGAAAGGAAATATATTTTCCTTCGGTTATTGACATTAAGAATAATAGAAACTGTTAGAAAGATGAATTTCCCCAATAGAAATGAACCAAATTGACTGTGAAAATTTTAAATAAAGCATAAAAAGGAAACTGACACACTCTCATTAAAGAAAATAAATTGTCTTCACATTGTGGTTTTTTTTTCTGAATGAAAGAAGAATGGCACCTCAAAACTCCACTGAGATCCCATCGGTTAGTAGACTATTTGGTTGAAAGCTAGGTTGTTTGAGAAATTAGCTGGATTGCTATTTATGAACATGGCAGCAGGGGATTTCTCCTTTACTTTCCTATTTCCTCTCTGTTCTTAATAAAACCCTTACTTATCCATCAAGAGAAGAATAGTATACAGAGTTTTCCATTTAAAAGGTGACATTTATCTTATTATAATATTTTCCCCCACTCACCAAAATGTTTCACTAAAATAAAACACTGCCATAAAATAAATGTCAATTTTTAAATATATTCTAAAAGCTACTTGTTTTTGATTTCGAAATTGGGTTCATTAAGTAGGAATTCATGGTTTCTAAAGAGACATGAGAATCTTGGTTGCTTAGTTACCTCATATGAGAACCACCATGTGGGTTATAAATTAAATTGTATTTTCTTTGAAATATGACTAGACTTGAATAGTAATGGAATTTCTTGTCATGACTCCTATCAAAGACTCATCAGAAAAGGCCTAAAAGAAAGGTGTTGGGGCTTTCTTGCCCTCCTGACACTAAACACGGCAGAAGCAATTTCTAGTCATCGTGGTGGCCCTCCTCCTCTTTGTCCCTCTTCCCACAGCTTCCAAAAATACTAGGTAGAGATGGAAACAAAAACATACATTTAATAAAGGTTAGCAGCCTATACAATATGCCTCCAACGGGAAGGCACAGAGGTTCCCTCTTTCTCTCATTTTCCTCTTTTACCAACAAAACACATATATTCACACACACACACACACACACACACACACACACACACACACACACACACAAACACACACACACAGAGTCATCACAACTGTTCATTTGTTGAACAAATACAGAGATGTTGCAGTCTTGGCAACAAGTGCCAAAACATCAAGTTATTCACCCCGGTGTGGTGGAGTTCCAGCTACTCAGGAGGCTAAGGTGAAAAAGTCACCTGAGCCCAGTAGATCAAGACTATGGTGAACCGTGACTGAGTCACTGTACTCCATCCTGGGCAACAGAGTGAGGCTCTCACTCAAAAAAATAAAAAATAGAAAAATAAAGGAAAAACAAAAGCACCAAGTTAGAGATCCCAAAGGACTAATAGTTTTACAGCTGGAACACACATCCATTTTATTTTGTACATATTACCTTTACCTTGATAGAAAAAAAGACTATTTTAAATCCAACTAACAGTCAGGAATTAGAGCATGTAAACAAGTATACCAATTATTCACTTACAACATGTTGCTGGCTTTTCATCACTCTCATCTGAGCAGTCCTGTCGAGAGTCACAGACAGATACTTGGGCAATGCACTGGCCACTGGCACAGGGGAATTCATCTCCAGAAGAAAGTTTTCTGAATTGAGCCTGTCCACAGGCATAGACCCAGAGCTCATCAAGTCCAATAAAACCTCTCTGGCTCAAAATAGTTCCTTCAAAAAAAACCTTCAGGAAAAAAATAATTAAATTATGAGCTTATAATCTCTTAAAAAAAAAACTAAAGAAATATAATAGAAAATAAATAGTGACTGAGAGAAGCATCTGTTTAAAGAGCAACTGAATGCAACATACAACAAAGTTCCTCTTTGATAAACCCATACCACACTCCTAAGTCTGACGGATACATTTGCTCCACACTAAGGCCCCTGAGAAACCACCCAGAACCAGACAAAATACAGCATCACATTTAACCGTCCAAAATATCCCTGACTGCAAGCTTGTTACTTGGTCGTCATCTTTAGAGCTTTCTTTCTTTCATTTTCAAGTAAAAGAATAAGTATTGTCATTACTTATAGAACAGGAGAAATGTAACTGCAACTGATTTATTTTTTAACTACTAAAGTTAGTATTTGAATACATGAAGGAAAACGTCTGTCAGACAAATAGAAAGGGACATAATAGAAGAACAGAAGATTTAGCGGAACAAATAATAAGATATATTAAACTCACATAAAAATTTTTATTTAATTAAAGTAGTGCTGATTAAAGGAAAAACATCTCATTTTCTCCAATCGAGTTGCGAGCTTTTTTGGTGGCATACAATACTAGCAGGTGAAACAACCATGAGATGCTGGTCAAGTGTAAGATAATGTCAAAATATTAGTGTTTTGAGGTTCTACCAAAAGCAATCATTGGTTTACACCAAGAGTTCAGAAGTGTCAATAACTAACTATATAGGAAATAATTCATTCTCTGCTGTCCAACATGGTAGCCACTAGCTATTTAGGATTACTTTAATTTAAATTAGTAAACTAAAACTAGCCAAATTTCAATTGTTCAATAGCTTCACATGGCTGGTATCTATGATAAAATGGACATCAGATATAAAAAACTTCCATTATTGCAGAAAGATCTATTGAACAGCTCTGAACGTTGTTAAAGTTTCAGCAAGATACTAGGATACTCCTTTTAGTCTCATCCAGTTTAAAGTTTCTGAACAGACTTTCTTCTTTTAAAAAACATGAGGGATATATATTTGTTAAGAATGACTTAAGAGCAGATTTTAGTTTGCAAATATACCTAACAATTTGACATAGAAAATAATATTAAATTGTATGCTACTATACACTTTCCCCGAAATGAATATCATAAATGTAAAAATTATTGGCCTACAACTGTGTATTTCCATAGCAGCAAGAGATCAAGTATGCAAAATGATATCAGTTTGGGTTTCAAAATTGATGAGTTTAAATTTAGATTTCAAATGCCTCCAATTATTGAAAAGCTAATTGCATTTCATATGCACTTGTTGGAAACCTGGAATAACTCCTAAGTTTATTTTCTTTACTTTTTACTTTGCTTTATCTTTGAGTGAAATAACAAAATAAATTTTAATCTTCAGTTTATGAAAAAGGAAACTTGTTGAATAGCTCTTTCAGAAGTTATGAAGACAGATATAGCTTATAAAAAATTAAATAGTGCAAAATGTTAACTCAGTGGGTTGTTAAAGGATGTATGAAAGTATTATTACCACAAAGGAATGAAATTAGTTTCATAATTCACAAATACAATTAGTTTCATCATTTTATAATCACACTCCAGCATAAATACATGCATAAATTCTACTACAATACAAAATCTCAAGTTAGTTTTTGAGACAGCATTTCCATTTAGCCAATATATATTTCAAATATATCTTGGTACAGATAGAGTTATCCATGTGTTATAAGGATATGAATTACTGCATTCTAAACATTTAACTAGACTCCACTGAATTTCAATACCAGTTTACTATTTATCTGCTTTACAATGCAATTTGCTTCCTAGGTTGCAAGGCTTAGAGCTAGGGTGCTAGGAAGAAAGCTCTTGGAGAACAAGGAAGCTTTGAACAACTGGGAAGTTTGGCCTGAGAAGGGCTAGAAACAATAAAAAGAAGCAGGCAATCGCTTCCTCAAATATACATGTCCATATGCCAAATTTAAATGCTAATTTAAATTTAGCAGTGGATGATAAATTCACTACTTCAAAACTTAAAGTTAAACTTATTATTTATAAAAAACTTTTTTCCTCCCTTTTTATACCTTAAATGTCTTCAGACTTTCTGGTATTAATACATCTGCTTTCACCCATTGGCGGTGCGTTGATGTGTTATATATCCAGAATATTTCTTCTTCCTTTGAAGAGAAAGACATTACTCATTCCTCAAATGCTACTCTTAACAATTAAGAATACATGCTCTCGCCTCACTAATCATCAGAGAAATGTAAATCAAAGCTACAATGAGATACCCCCTAACTCTGGTAAGGATGGCGATCATTAATAAATCAAAAAACAAAAGATGCTAGGGCAGGTGCAGCGAAAAGGGAATGCTTCTACACTGTCGGTGAGAGCGCAGTCTAGTTCATCCTCTGTGGAAAGCGGTGTGGTGGTTCCTAAAAGAACTAAAAAAATTCACCTTCCATATGATCCAGCAATCCCTCTCCTGGGAATATACCCAAAAGAATACAAATTGTTCTACAAAAAAACACCTGCACGTACATGTTTATTGCTGTACTATTCACAATAGCAAAAACATTAAACTAGCTCTATTGCTTATTGAAAGTGGACTAGATAAAGAAAATGTGGTACATATACATGATGGAATATTACACAGGCATAAAGAAGAACAAAACCATGGATTCTGCAGCAAATTGAATGGAATTGGAGGCCATCAGTCACACTAAGCGAACTATCACAGTAACAAAGAAATGAATACCACATTTCTCACACAGAAGTGGGCCCTGAACATGAGTCACTTTAGCACAAGGGAGGGATCTGCAGTCGCTGGACACTGCTAGGGGAGGGAGGGGAAAAGGTTGGGGAGGAGGCACCTGACAGCACAAAAGTTACCTGGTCCACTACCAGGGGGAGTGAGGGCCAGTTAAAGACCCAAACCTCACCTGCATGCAGCCTACTTAGGTAGTTAATCTTCACTTGTACCCTATACCACTATAATTTTTTAAAAATTGCAAGTTCTCTTAAGTTGCATTTTAGTGAGAATTTCTTCTGTGTATGATATCAAGAACCAGGAAATCTAAAGTGTTGGTAGTAAAAGTAAAAAAACTGAATAATATTTTCAAACGTAAAACAAGGAAATATAGGATGTCTATGGAGTAAAGCTGCTTTTTTTCCCATGGGCAAAAAATAACAGGAAAAAACACAAATTTGCATGAAATCTAAAAAAAATAAAGTACTGCACTTCAAAAATAAAATTCTAAATAACAATTGATAAAACCAGCAATTTAAATATTGATTCCAATAACATTGTTACATTTTGCAATATTACTATGGTACTAGAAAAGAAAGAACCGGCAAGCACTTAATATAAAGGTAAAAATATGTTATCAGATGCATGTTTTGCACAATCTCAATGTATATTATTTAGTTCCAACAATTATTTCCTGAAGATAATATTCCTAAAGTTTGGTTCTTCTGGCCATTCTTTCAAAAGCCTTTCTGCATCTTCCAGAGAATGCTATGTCATGCACCTGTATAATAATCATTTTCCAGGTTGCAAAATTTATTCAAAATTGTTACTATATGCTATGAGGTAAGACATGGAATAAAAGTAAGTAATGTACTCCAAAATTGTGCCTATGGCACTGGTCTTTATGATTTATGACCATACTTTTATGCTCTGAATAATCCTATTTCTTACTTAGATTTTATTAGACATTCAAACTAATTTGACATTTCCCTAAGAAAAATAGACCAAGTTGTTCATGATATTTACCTATAGGATACATTGATTTTTCATGTATCAATGTAGTCAAACTGTGAAGAATGGCACAATTATGTCTCAGGTTGAGCTCTGAGACTGGCTCTGCCCATCTCCTAGTGAGAGATAAAAAGCAGCCCTGGAAAGTAACATCTAGTTGTAACCCAAATAACATGTGACACTCATAATTTTTCAGACTCAGAAACATTTATCTCTTCACTCAACTTTATGTATTTTATTCATGCCCAAGTTTTTCTAAAAATGCATCTATTTTCAACTCAGTCCTGTACCCTCTGATGCCTACTCCAAATTTCCAAGTCCTAAATATTTCAAAAGATTGTCTAAATCCATTAAAATTTACTTCATTACTTATTCATCTCAGCCGTTAAGACTTCCAAAAGGCAATGAAGTACATGCAGAGGATATATTTTCAACTGAGAGCATCCATGTCACATCAGGTTGAATTGGAGTTGTTAAAAAGTTGAGACATGCAACTAATTTTTCTTCCACTTATTTCCTACATAACTGCAGTTATTTAGCATCAAGGCACTTACACCTTCCACAGATGCTTTTAGGGACACCTCTCAGCAATTTACATTCATCACTTTCCCCTACTTTCATTTTATGAGGATAATTTAGGGGCTATTGTGTTCTTTTTTCACAGTGACTAATTGATTCCCCTCTGTTCTACCTGAAGACGAATGCATTGACATTTTTTGAAAAGTGAGCAGAGCTCGTTCCAAACTTAAATGGCTTTTCATACACCAAGCTCATGGTATACTATGAATGAGACCCAGATTTTTCTATGACATTTCCTGTCTGATGGCACAGGTAATTATTTTTTAAAAGAATTTATCCTAACTAAATGAAATCAAATTTTATTTTAGTTCTGTTCTTGTGTTCAGACTCTTTCTAGTTACTTTTAACAGGTGTCAATGTGAAAAAGCAATCTATAGTTCAGCAATGCTTTTCAAGTGATGTTCTAATTTTCTATCATCGTAAAATCAATAAATTAATCAGTAAGTAATTTTTAAAAAGATCTTTGCTTCCCAAAACCAGGATCAATAATGCTAATTCACATTTCAAGAAAAATATATAACAGCATATTTCTTAGATATGTAAGCTTATTCTTTTCTTTGCCAGTGAAGAAATCAAGAGTAGCAAATACAAGGTTGTTGAGTTTTCTTTAACTATTTTTTATTGCATTTGAGGCTGGGACCATGTAATTTTGGTAAAGACCTTCCTCCAAGGAAAGCTTTTATGGCTTAAAAAACTGTGTAATATGAGAAAAAAATACTTTATTAGGCATTTTTCTATCCTGCTCCAACAATGTGTTCTTCCTACTTACCAGGGGAAATTTATAAAATATGTAAAAGATAGCACAAGCTGGGCACCTCACTATTCACGGCTCATTGGCAAGGGAATTCTGCTCAGAATAAAAAGAAAGCTGTTGCTATGAATATTATTTTATGCATAATGAACAGATCTAACCATGAGTAGTTTGATGGTACAAACTAGAATTGCTATACACCTCAGCTAACTCTAAAGAGTAAACTTTTTTGTTTTACAGCTTCACTTGTATTTTCTACTCCTTCAATTGTATTTTCTACTCCTCAAGTTATAATGTCCTCTGGAAATAAAGAAAACAATTTAGTATTTCACTAGATATTCTTACCAGCTCACATTCATACCAACTCACAGACACTCACAATAGAGAACAGCATTCTATTCATGATGTACACCCAATTGGTTCTCGCTAATACATTAGATCAACTCTCCATTATTAACTACTTAATTTCTTACATTGTAGGAAAGGGACTCTTGATAACTCCATTCTTGATGAATGGAGTTATAATGTATGGTATCTAAAGCCCATTATATATAATATGGTACCTGAAGCCAATTTGTTTTCACTCCTTTCTTGTATCAGAAGAATGATAGTGGTCATTTTCAGTAATTTATAACTCCACACTGTACACATTGAAACTTTAAAAACCTACCTCTGATTTTTGGAGCAGATTAAAATATTCCTTAGGATTAGAACATATGTGATACAAATTTCTACTTAAATGTAGGATAATAACTCTTTCAATATTTAATGAACAATAATTAATTGCCTGCCATGTGGAAAGCACTATTATAGAACCATATATTATTTAAGCATCTTTAAACATAATTTCAACTCAACAACATTATTTTCACTATGCCTTTGTTGAAGAAGGAACTGGAAATTGTAGAATGTTGCAGATTGCATGGAGGATTACTAGGCTTGGTTTACATGGTACTGGTGACAATAATGAAAACAATATTGAGGCATGAAAGCTGCAGCATATCAGGATCTAGTTTAATTGTTTTCTTTCTTATTCTTAGTAAAATTTCTCCCTTGTATCTGCAAAGTTTGTAGTGCCACAGAAAGGGTGGGAGATGTTATTCCCCTCGCACCCAACAGTTTAACAATTTGAATGAAATAGACTACACAGATTGTAGGGCAGTATGCTGTTAAGTACTATGACAAAAATTGCAAAGACATAACACTACCAGGATTCTAGGAAAATTATGTCTAATCTAAGCAACAGAGAATATAGTAGGCCATCTTTGACACTGTGATATAGTGCACACACACACACAAACCACACATATACATACTCACATATCTTATATCAGCATCCCCAGTTTTTGGCACAGAGTTCCCAAAATCCTTTTAATTTTCTAAGCTACAGAGGTGCTAGGAGGATTTGCCCAAGTGTTTGGTCTTTGACCCTGGTTCCTGACACAGAGATCCTAATCCCTTGGAATTTCCTGAGTGATAGAGGCATTTTTTGTTCTATTGAAGGAGCCTCTTGTGTGAAAGAATGGTCGGGTGACTAAGCCATGATTAGAAGCTTGGAATTTTTAGTGCTACTCCCCCATATTCTGGGAAAAAGAGGGATCCTGGAGATGGATCATGCCCATATGATGAATACTTTATAAAAATTCCTGTACTCCAGGATTGAGCTAACCTCTAAACAACTGAACTACTGAACACTTGGAGGTTTCTGGAGTGTGGTATGCCCAGAGAGGGCATGGAAGCTCTGCATCCTTCCCATATAACCTTGTCCTATCCATCTCTTCCATCTGGTTGTTCATTTGCATTTTTAATGATAAACAAGTAAACATAAGAACAGTACTCTCCTGAATTCTGTGAGCCATTCTATCACATTATTACCCCCAAGGAGGGGATTATGAGAACCTTGATATAAGCTGGTAGATCAGAGGCATAACTCAAAATCAGAGGCCTGTAATTGTCATCTGAAGTGTAGACAATCTTGTGGGCCCAAACCCTCATACTGAGATCTGTACTCTCTGCAGAGAGCTAGTGTCAAAATTGTGGGACATCCAATTGGTGTTCATTAGAGAACTAAATTGATGTAGGACAGAAAACACACACAGACACACACACACACACACACACACACACACACACACACACACACAATCTGGTATCAGAAATGAAGCATTGAGAATGTTGAACATATGAATAGGAATAGCAGTGTCATTTTTCCTATACTGCACAGTTGGTTTGTCAGTTTGTTTTTATCTCTTATACCCTCTAATAAGAGTACTCCCCCAACTTTACACCTTAGAACTCTGTGACCACGCTGGACAAGAAGAAAGAGAAGGAAGAAGACTGGACATGATGAAATGGCATCACAAATTTCACTATATCTGGGTAGGCCATTTGTTTTAATTCAAGTGGCTCGTTGGTCTGCATCTAACCAGTAGTTACCAGTCTTTAAAACTGTATGCACTTGTGGCTGAACAAGCAATGTACATCTATTATATTTATAGTTGTAATGATATATAGACCTCAAATCTAAAAAGGATCACTTTTTGATTCAGTACAGAGCTAACAATACAGAATCCCTGATATCACTTTTATTAGACCTGTAGTTTCTTTAATACATTTTCATGAATTTTAACAATTTTATGAAATACTATTGTACAGGTTATCACATTAACTTTTGCACATGATAGTATCTCCTAAATGGATTTTTAATAATTATTCTTAAAAGTATACCAAATAAAGTCAAGTTGAAGAATATCTAAAGCCTAGAAATAGAACCAACCAAGAAATAGAAACACAAATGTCCAAAAATAGAAATCTTATTTATTCAATGAACTCGAAATAATTTCAAGTTTCTTCTTACCTCATGATTATACAGTCCTACTCTCAGAACACTGTTTTCCATGGAGTAATAGAACTGAAGTTGGCAACTCTTGCCCAAGCAATGATACACAGAGCTATTTAGAGAAGCCCTGCCGTTTGAATGGTTAAGAGTAGAAGCATGCTTAGCTGCTACCCATACATAATAACCTAAAAGATAAAGGAAAAAGAAGCAATTGAGGAAAACAATTAGCTGCTTCTTGTCTGAACAATATTATTATCTTTCAAATGTTTTCAAAACCAGACTTGAAACACAAATATTTTATTGAGAAAGATAGAATGTTTTAAAATGAGTACATCGACTACAATGTTTTGTTTTTATATGTGATTTCTAAAACATATTAAAATATTTTAATTTCTGAAATCAAGATTTGACAATATCCAAAATACTAAGAGTTAATATTCTTGTGAAAGAAATCTAATATAAAAATTCCTACACCATCAAATTATCATTTTATTTTCAATAGTACAAAACAATCTCTCTGTAATCAAGAAATCCATTATTCCTCCCTAAGATTACTTCCCATTTTGATTATTGTGTTCTACTTTTTCTAGAAAAATGTGTATAGTTTAAGGGAATCCAATTTTAAATGCACTCATTCTTACCAAACCACATAAAAGTATCAGTTATCTACAATCCTATTAAACTTCACCTGTGGAATATATAGTAAATAAAATCATTGCCAATCAATTTTTTTCCATCTGATACTTAAAACCAATTAGGACTAGTTTTGAATTTAATAATGCAGAAATACAGGCATATAGAAATATAAAGAATTTTCTATGGCTTCGCTGATTTACAACTTCATTTGCAAAAATACAGTCTGAGATGCTTCATTTCTTTATAAGCTAGTAAACATTGATGCAACTTATAATAACAAATGTAATGAAAGAAAATTCATATGTACAAGAAATATTAGGCTTTAATCAAAATAGCACAGTAACTTTATACTTTGCCTCTGACCTAAACACAAGGAATATTTTAAGAAACAAAAATTTTAAAGAAGGAGACAGAGATAAAACACAAGATAGAATATCTCAAACTATGAAAAAAGAACAGACATGCCAAGTGATGAACATAATAGAAACCACAGAACTCTTGGACTTTGAGACCAGAAACAAGTTGTGGTCGCTTGGATTTTGACAAATTCAGTGCCGCAAAATAGAGGAACAGAGTCAAACTCTCTAAATGAAACAAAAGACTAGGGCTACAGAACCTTGCTTATAAAAGGAGGTAGGAAATATGTCAACATGCTAAGTGACAGAATGTATAAAACTCTAAGCAATTATCGTGAAGCATGAAATCCTAATACTAGTATTGTAACTCAGACAAGATATTGAGTACTAAGTAATGCTACAATAAATCCCTAAGCAAGCAGGTGTAGAAACAAAGAGAAAAAGCAGGAAGAATGGAAGAGGGTAGACAAAGAGAACAACTCTCATTGAAAACGAGCCTGCAAAATTTCTGGTTTCTAGGCCAGCTCGTAAAGAGCTTGGAAGTTGTCATTCTTGTCCATTCAACAAGAAAATAGTTGACCAAATTGAAAATCCACAACTATTCTCAGATCTGTTAGAGAACTGAGGACACAGTTCAAAATCCTGACCCAGAATAGGAGAGGTAGGCAGATACAAAGAATCATAACTTATTAAAATAGAAACCCAAGAAACTTAATCTATGTGGGAACTAGTGCTTGGGTGGAAAATTTAAAGTGAACTTAGTATAGACAAGTCTGAGAGTTAAAAACTCTAAGGAGACCAGTCTTGAGTGAGAATCTACTCTTTTCTGAATTTTACCTTCAGTTTTACCAGATTCTCACAGCAAAAATTAAAAAAAAAAAAAATCTCCTCAAGCTTGCTGCTGGGGGAAAGGAAAAGTAGCCATTTAAAAATATACCTGGGGTGTTCTGCTATTCTTAACAAGGCCTGCACTCAAGATAAGCTATTTTTTCACAGCCTAGGTGACTAGGCTCTGACCACTGTCAAACTGACCTGAAGAAATATAAATACTCAAGTCATTACTAACCTTCTTGTCTCACCTAAGGCAAGACTGGGTGAATGATGGGTACTAAGAAGCAACTTTAAAAGTCATAGAACAGGGATACCAGCTTACTAAAAAACTGAGACCTTATCATAAAACAATAGAATGCTTCCTCTACATTTAAAACTTACCACTATATCATTAAGGTTTCAGTATAATAACAGGGGAATACTATTCAAAGAGCTGCTTGTCTCAGACTTTATTTAAGAAGAAGCCTCTGAAGAGACACAAAGACAACCAAGAAGACCAAAATAAAAACACCAGACAAAATTATAGTCTCACATATTTTCAGCTACAGCAAATAGTAAACAAAGGCTAATTCCTAGCTGGATAAATATAAATGCTTACACTATTTATCTCAATTCCTTTTATACAGTGTATCATGTCTGACTTTCAAGAAAAAGTTATAAGGCATACTAAAAGCAAAAATATCATTACAAAAGAAAGAGCAAGCATCAGAACCAGATCTAGATGTGACAAGGATGCAGGAATTATCAGACTGAGAATTTAAAACAATATGATTAATATGATAAAAGCCCTAATGAGAAAATTATGCCAAAAACATGCCAAAAAAGGGGCAAACAATGAAAACAAAGAAAAATATTCTATAAAATAATAAAAATGTAATGCTAGAGATCAAAAACATTTTAATGGAAATGAGTGTCTTTGGTGGTAGACTGGTCACAGCTAAGAGCTAAGAATCTCTGAGATAAAGCACATGTTAACAGAACTTTCGAAACTCAAAAGTGAAAAAAATAGAATACTAAAAAATTATGAGGAAACTACAAAAAAATGTGGAATACAAGAAAAAAAAGAAAGGAACAAAAGCACTATTTGAAGCAATAATGACCAAGAACTTATATAAATCATGTGGAACACCAAATTAAAGATCCAAGAAACTCAGAAAACACCAAGTAGGATAAATACTGAAAACAAACAAAAAACGTCACCAGGGCATTTTATATGAAAACTAGAGAAAATAAAAAAATAGAAAACATATTAAAAGAAATCAGGAAAAAAATATATCTTACTTATGAACATGTAAAGATAAGAATTACATCTGTCTTCTTGAAAACCATGCAAACAAGAAGAGAATAGAATGTTAAAGCAAACAAACAAAATCACCAACCTAGAACTCTGTGTCATGTCAAATCACTCTTTAATATTAAAAAGATGTAAGGATTTTCTAAAAATGGAGGAAATAAGTTTCCACTAGACCTGCTTTGCAAGAAGTGAAAAAAAAAAAAGATGTTCTTCAGAAAGAAAGAAAATGATAAAGGTCAGAAGCTTGGATTTGCCTTACGTAAGGAAGATAATAATAAAAGGGATAACAAGAGTAAAAAGAAACTTATTTTTAATTGATCTTATTCTTAATTGATCTAACAGATAAAGTTGTTCAAGAGAATAACAGTAACAATATATTTGATTACTATAGTTCATATAAAAATTAATTTGGTTAGTTGTCAATAGTATATGCTGCAAACTCAAGGGCAATGACTAAAACAAACAAATAAACAAACAAACAAAAGGTATATAATTGATATGCTAAGAAAGGAAGCATAAGAAATTATTTTAAATGCTTAATTAAAACAAAAAAAAAACCAGAAAAAAGTAAAACAGAAAAACAGGAACAAAGAATAAAAGAACAAAATGAAAACATTAACAAACATAGTAGGTATTAATCCAACCATATCAATAATGCTTTAAACATCAATGTTTTGACTGGTCTCAGTGCCTCAAAGCCTGTAATGCCAGCATTTTGGGACGGCCCCGGGGAGAGGGCTGTTTGAGCCCAGGAACTCAAGATCAACCTGGGCAACATAGTAAGAGCTTATCTCTACAAAAAGAAAACAAATGAACAAACAAACAAAAACCCAACTATCTCTTGTCTATACAAAATCCACTCTAAATATAAATGCATATCTAGATAGAAAGAAATGGGAAAATGCATAACATTCTAACACTAATCAACAGAAAATTGGAATAGCTATATTTCAGACAGCAGACTTCAGTGCGAAGAAAAAGAAAGAACTATTCAGCTACAAAAAAAAAACAAGGAGGAAATCAAAATGCACATTGTAAGTGAGAGAAGTCAATCTAAAAAGACTGCATATTGTTTGATTCTAAGTATATGACTTCCTTGAAAAGGCAAAACTATGGAGAAAGTAAAAAGATCAGTGGTTGCTTGGAATTTGCAGGGAGAGAGAAAAACACAAATAGGTGGGACACAGAGAGGTTTCAGAGTGATGAAAGTCCTCTATATGACATTATAATGTTAGATATATTTGTCAAAACTCAAGAATGTGCAACACAAAGAGTGAACCCTAATGAAAAGTGTTGACTTTAGTTAATCATAGTGTATTGACATTGGCTCATTAATTATAATTAATTATAACTTTACCACATGAATACAAAATGTTAATAACAGTAGAAATTGGAGGAGGGAGAAGATGAGAAGATATGCGGAGACTGTCTGTACTTTCTAATATTTTTCAGTGAACCTAAAACTACTCCAAAAAATAAAGTCTTTTATTTTTTAAAAAGTAGTCTGCATAATAAGATACATAAATATCATTCTAAAACAACAAAAAAATAATTTTATTTATACATTGTCCAAAAAAATAAAATTAAATTTGGTAAAATTATCATAAAGTCTTTTGAAATCCATATTAAGGTGCACTAGGAAATAAATGAGAAAATATTAGTAAGTAGAAAAATAAAACAAAAATAAAGCCATTAAAGTTAAATGCCCAATAAGCAGGATTTAACTGAGACTGAACATAGTCAAAGAGAGAAGTCATGCATTAGAAAGGAACACTGAAAATTTTACTTGAAATATAGGAAATAATATAGTTTTTTTTTTTAAGTAGTCAAGTTATGGAGCATAGACTAAAGTGCTACAATAGAAGTCTTCTGTAGGAACTCCAGAATGATGGAGGGAATAAGAAATAATTATTTGAGTAGAATAACAGATAATTTCCAAAAGTGATGAAATGTATACATTCTGAGCATTAAAATATTTAAATAGAAATACACACACCTGCATACATCATATATAAAGAAACATTTTAAAAACTTGCATTAAATTGAAAAATATTAGATGAGCTCAGACTTCTCAATTATGACAGTAAATATCATGAACTATAAAGAGACAATCATTATGTTTTTAGAAATTAAAACAATAAATAAATTTTTATTCTATAACTGTTTGACTAGGTAAACTATTATTCAGGAATGAGTCAATTTAAAAACATTTTGTTTATAAGGTAGCTCATCATCACAGATCCTTTCTAAATAAAAGAACAATTAATCAAAAAGTTAACCTTTGAAGAAGAAAAAGTAACCAAGACGGTAAGCATAAAATTTTTAAAAAACGATGAATAAATATATATATAAAATTGTAAATAATAATCAGATACTGACTTACATACCCTTTAAAATGTTAAACAGTAGCTCAAATCCAAGAAAGGTTTAAAATGGTAATTAAAGTGTGCCAACAAGGTCTTTCTCATATTCAAGAAAAAAGCAGAAATACTAAAGCACTTTGCAGTTTGTTAAAGAAATTTAACATAAAAATATATGCTAAAAATTAAGAACAGTCAAAATAATAAGATAAATAAATTAAAGTTTTCAAGCCAATGAAAAATAAAAACATAACATTATTCACACACTCCCAAAAAAGAAAGAAAAAAGTGATGATAAGAAAAGTAAACAGAAAATAAAAAGTAATATGTTACAATAAGAGGAAGAAATGAATTGACAACTCAGTAGTGATAAGAAAGGTTAACAGGATTAATAAAAGCCTTTTTATATCTCTCCTTCATGTTCCCACAATATCTAATATCTCCTAGAGAAAATAATGAAATTTACTAAACAAAAATAGTTAACCTAGTATAAAACTTTTTTACACTGTTGGAAACATAATTGGTGTTGCTTTCAATATCTATGACATAATACATTTTTGATAAAAGATACTCAGTATGTTCATGAAGACCCCTGATTTAATGTCTTATTACTAGTCACATTTAAAGCAGAATTCTAAAACTAATATATACAAGATTATTTTTCCTTTCTACCTTTATCATCACCTCTTTGATCCCGCTGAGGTGCAGATTCTAATGCAGGGACCTCTCTTGCTTTTGTGCGCATCCAGGAAATTTGGCCAGCAGACGCCTCTGATGTCCAGTCACACATGTCAAATTCAAATCCACAGACCTGACACACTAAAGAGGGGGGAAGAAAGTTTTGATGGACTATTATAGTCTATAAGAGTGGCTGCTTAATTGGGATTATGAAATGTTGATTTGATAAGCCTTAGGGTATATCAGCAACTCTATCTCATGAAAATGCTTTAGATAATCCAGATGTGCATTCTCCTATTGAGAATCGTTGCCATAAAAATAAATGAAAAGAGTCCTAATTTCTTTTTGTACATACCACTGCTTCAGATGCAATTTTTCTAATGGGTTAATATTTGCCCTTATATAGTTTATGGAATTAGATCAAATTGTTTACTATTCATTCATAAGCACATTGAAATTTAAGGAAAAAAATATTGTGTATAATTCCAGTATGGCTCTAATGAGGCTGTTTTACAAAACAACTTACATTAATGTATTCAGTATCTTTCACTTTTAAGACAAACCACAGCCTTTCAATAACAATTCCAGCTAAACTTGGGACACTTTGTCATCAAAGGTTGGCATGCATATATTCCTATGCGTGGTCTCTGAGTCCCATAGATTGTATATCCCCCAACAAGGAGGGTATCTCAATTTAATACTTACATCTCAAGCCTTCATCTGTAGAATCAAGTCTGCAGAGATCGGTATCTGGATGACATGGTTCCTGCTCAGTATTGACTGCTTCTTGACATGGTAAAATTTCATCTGTTAAATTTAAAGATGAGCAAGAAATGAGATGCAGGTGCAACTGGAAAGCCTCTTGTGTTTTTAAAAATGTTAATATTTGTTCTGCAAAGCACTCTATTCAACTCCTCTCTATGGTAGTATCGTCCCTTAAATAACTCTGTTATACACATACACACAGACAAAAAGAGAAAGACAGCACGAGAAGGAAACAGCCCTCTTCTGTATTCTAATCAGATCTCTTTGGTGACTGGCAAACCCCAGACCCAAACCTTCCATGTTTCCACAGCAATAAGAAATCTGCCCTAATGTTCAAATTCAGAGCCTATCATTAGAAGGGCAATTGTACATATTTCAAATGCACCATATGATGCCATCTTTAAGTGGAAACTGGATCTGCCCTGGAACTACTTTCTCTGAAGCTCTCTCAAATTGTGCCTATGGTTTTCTTTTTCTTTTCCCCTCACCTTCCAACAACTAGAGGATGGCCCTTCCTGTCTTTGTTGCCACTTATCATCTCTCCCCATCTTCCTAAATACTCAAACTTTGGCTTTCCTGATGTCAAAGGACATACTTCACCACGTCAGCTTATTGCAGTCATTTACAAACACTGGTGTACTAACCATCAACCCCTGTCATTCTTTGTTTTTTCTTTTGACACAGGGTCTCATACTCTGTCACCCAGGCTGGAGTGCAGTCATGTGATCATAGTTCACTGCAGCCTCAAACTCCTGAGCTCAAGTGGTCCTCACACCTCAGCCTTCCAAGTAGCTAGGTCTATAGCCATGCCACACTACATCTAGCTAATTTTTATTTTATTTTATTTTTGCAGACATAGGGTTTTGCTATGTTGCCAGACTGGTCTTGAACTCCTGGCCTCAAGTGATGGTCCCATCTGGGCCTCCTGAAGTGCCAGGATTGTAAGTGTGAGCCACCACACCTGGCCATTCTTTGTCATTTGAATATTCACTTTCACTTGCTTCTCAGTATCTTGATTTCCTCTTATTGATGATCTTGAAAGAGAACTAGGATGAAAAATATTGCCTTATCTTAATTTCTAGTGATCCACTTCCCCAACCACCACCTTTATCTTTCCTGCTCACTTCCTTTCATATTTCAACTTCAATAATATGCTGACTACGCCATGCCCTACAAAGTCACAATCCTCCATTATTTTCAATTCCTTTCATTCTTTATCATGTCCTCATTTCCTTTCTTACAGATGGTAGGCAAACTGGTATCCCCTGGCCCTACTGAAGCCTTCCTATATTCTCATGGTAAAAACTCTGGTAAATTCAATTCTCCATAGACTTCAGCCTGATTCTGTGCAGCTGAATCTGATTGAAGACATGCCCACAATCATGCTGACTAAAATGACTTCAAATTCATGACGACTCCTTCATTGTATCATGGCAATCTTAATTCTTCCCTTTTTCTCCATTCCTAAACTACTATTCATAGCTTTCTCATCCCTCCTTCAAACTTCTAGCTCTTCATTTCCCATCATCCTTCTTAGCTAATCGCCTTGTTACACATTTCATCAGGAAAAGGAGAGAAAGTAGAAGAAAACTTCAAAAGTCCCACTGCCAATCCCCCTGTCTGGCCATCCACCCTGTAACTTCGGGTCAGCTATCCATGCCTTTCTCTGAGTCACTCCTTTCATTTATACAGAGATTGCATCTCTGCTTGACAAGTTAAAGAATCATTCCAGCAATTTCCTCCCCTCTCATCTATATCAACATATTACCTTTCTCTACAAGATCATTCCCTTTAGCACTCAAATGGCCAACACTTCATCCAGCTTAAGGACACCTTCTCCTGACCTGTTAACCTTCTCTAACTAACTTTCCAAAGTGCCACCATTTCTCAAAGAACCTTTTCTCACTAACTCCAATGCCAATTTTTCTGCCACCATTTTCTCATAAACCGATGCCAGTGAGGCTTGTTTTTTGTTCAAGTAAAACTTATACAACATAAAATTCACCATTTTAATCATTTTAAAGTGTATAAATCAGTGGTTTTTAGTACATTTACAATGTTATACAATCATCATCACTATCTAATTCCATAACATTTCCATCACCTGTAACCATTAGCAATCAAAATCCATTCTTTCCTCTCCCTCACATCCTGGCAACCACTAATCTGCTTTCTTTCTCTATGGATTTAACCACTCTGGACATTTCATATAAACAGAATCATTTATATGAGTCCATTTTTGCTGGACTCCAGCTCAGATATCCTGCTGCTGATTGGACCCCTTCCCTTGAGTAACCAACAAGCATCTCAATAGAAACAGGTTTAAACTGAAACTGACAGTTCTGCTCAAAATTTTTCCTCCCACAGCTTTTCTTAAACCAGTTAATGGCATCCTCATTCTTCTACTTCAGGTAAGAAATGTGGAGTCATCTGTGACTCCTCTCTCTGGCTTACTCTCGCTCTCATGTTCTCTCTCTCTCTCTCTCTCTTTCACCAAATACGCTATCCATCAACAAATCTCTGCATTATCCATAAAAAACATCCACAATCTAACTATATCTTTCTACCTTTCGCTGCTGCTACAAAGTCTGGCTCAAGGGAATAGCATCTGCTTCCAGATTATAGTAATAACTTCTTAATTTGTCTCGTGGCTTCCCTTGCCTCACTGTAGTCTTTAGATATGTGGGTTAGACCTTGTCTACTCCACTCAAAGCCCTTCCTTGCATTTCCGTCCTAAATGAAGCAAATGTAAACCTTCTTACCATGACCTTGCTCATACAAACCAGGCTTTCTCTTGCTTTGGGGTGTTTGCATTTACAATCATATTCAATATGCACATGGTTTCTTCCTTCTACTTTTTAAAAAATTGTTGTTTGTTTTTTCTCAGATAATATGTTTTCAATGTGTCTGTGTTGACTGCTCTATTTAAAACATCACCATCTCACCCTGACCTCTGGCACTTCTTATCCTACTTTTATGTTTTACTGTTCTCCATAGCAAACATCACCATTTGACATAAAGTTTATTTTTTGTTTCTTATTTATTTGTTTAGTATCTTCCTCCTCTTGGCTAAAATGCAAGCTCTGTGAATGCAATGATTACTATTTGTTTTTTTCATTGCTATCACTCCACTGCCTAGAAAAATTCTTGGCATAACAGGTGCTCAATGTATACTTACTTGTTTGATGAATGAATAAATAAATAACCTAAGAGCAATTCAACAACATTTTTTAGAACATTGCAGTCTCTATATAAATCATTTTCACTTTTATTTGTGATAAAACTGAAGCAATTGGTTATGAAAATGATTTACAAATACATCCATAATCTGGTTTCTCGTAATGGGATTTCACAAACGATGAATATGCAAATCCTCTTGAATATAAGATCTACTGAAAATAAAACTGCATATGCAATTAAGAGAATGTTGGCCATAAATGAAGCGAAGATTGCACAATAATAATTACCATCAAACAATTAAAATTTTAGTTTTTGTAGATTCATATAATAGCTACAAATCTTCTACTCCCTAGAGCTACATAATTAAATATTGGTCATACTTCAATTAAATGTTGTGTATCATCTGTAATTTGACACTATTTATACAAGACAAAAAAAGAAGTACAGTAAACAAAAATAGTAAAATAGTTGAGACAAATCACATGGGATAAATATATAGCTTTTATCACTGTATTAAATTATTTTATCAGTGTCACCACTTTTGACCTGAAAAATGGAATTTACAACCATAAACAAAACAGCAGTATGTGTTTTGGTATGGTAAGAATAAATTGTCAATCAGTAAGTCTCCTTGACATTTTTTATTTTAGTACATTCAATCCCAGAACTCAAAGCTATTTAAAAATGTCACTTATTTGTATTGATGTTAATTCGCTCTCTCTCTCCTCCCCTCTTCTCTCTGTCTCTCGCTTTCTCATTCATATATTGCACCACCATCTGGCTGTAGAAAATTATTTGGGGGTTTTAAATCCTCTATTAATGATACATGATCAGCAGAATGAAGCTTTGTCAACCATTTCAAGGTCTCTATACCCTTAAAGGCACATGTCCAGGGCTTGCTATCCTTCAAATCCTATCTTGCACAAACAGATTAGGTGAAATTGGCCGGACCATCAAATGGTAGAAAATGAAGTCCAAGTCTCAAGGCCACTGCAGTAAAAGTTATAATTGACATCCACATTTAACTCCAGAGGTTTTAGACAATTGTTTTGTCAATTTTTAAAAAAATTAGTAATAGATTTCAATGAACTGTTATTGTCTCTTAAAAGGAAACTGGAAGTTACTAAGATAAAAAAAAAAAAAGACACCTAGGTCCTTATTTAACTGGATAATATGTATGCATCATTCAGCTTCTAATTAAGGGATGATTTGTGTATTTGATGCCCTTGCAAATGAGACTAAGGCTAAGTCCTGGAAAACCAATCTAAAATTATTCATAGAATATTCACAATATTCTGATTATGAGCCACAGCATGCAATCTTTATAAAAAATTATAATCAGCAACTTTTTAAGAATCAGTGTTATTCAAGAATCAGTGATTAAACACATTCTTATTTAGTCACAGTTATGACCTTGATATTTTTTTTCATACTTGCAACTTTGGTAGTGTCTAGAGTCGTCCTCCTTTCCACAAACATACAACAAATTTTTATATCTTAGGGTGGGATGGGGGTTAGGATGATATTGTTTGAAGATGTGAAAATAGTCTAAAAGATTTCTCTAATATAAAAATTAGGTGCATTGCCCAATTTTCAAAGTATTCAAAAACTATGAAAATATCTTATACTTAGCTCTTTTATACATACACTTGTTTACTTTTATGGAAGAGAATTCTCTCTACATGTTAAAATAATAGATTTATGTTTTATAGATAACAAAATAATTAATAAGCTATATATTATAATCTTCCTTATCATTAGAAATTTTTCAACTTTAAAAACTGATTATTTCTTAAAAAAAATTTTTTTTTTATGTCAGGCACAGTGACTCATGTCTGTAATCCCAGCACTTTGGGAGGCCACAGAAAGAGAATTGCTTGAGGTCAGGAGTTCAAGACCAGCATGGGCAACACAGTGAGATCCATTTCAACAACAAAAAAATTTAAATTAAAATAATGTATTTTTTAATCTACATAGGGTAAAATACATACTCTGTAGTATTAGCTTTATGAGTTTTAACAAAGCAAAGAACCATGATTTTTCAATCCATCCATACTACATTCATTGAGGTCTTCTCAATTTCTTTCATCAGTGTATTATAGTTTTCAAAATACAGACCTAGCAAACATTTTGTTAGATTTATATGTAAGAATTTAATTTTATTATAAATGGTGACATTTCTCTAATTCTGACTTCCAATTCTTCATTGCCCTTGTATAGAGATACAAATGATTTTGCTACTTGATATCTTGAAAAATATCTTGCTACTATGATAAACTCACTTACTAGTTCTAGAAGTTTTTATTTAATTATAAATTCTGAGATTTTATGTGTAGACTTTCATGTTATTTGCAAACAGAGATAGATTTACTTTTTCTGTTCCCCCAAAAAACCATGTCTTTATACGTCTTGACAAATCATTAATTATTAAGTATGATGCCACAGTAGGGTTTGTGTACATGCCCTTTGTCAATTAAAGAAGTTTTTTATAATTTGCTGAAGTTTTTAACAGTGAATGTACATTGACTTTTGTCAAATGCTTTTTTGTATCTGTTGAAACTAAATGGCTTTCTTCTTTAGTCTGCAAACATGAAAAATTATACTGATTACTTTCCAAACATTGAACTAGCCTTGCATTGCATAGATGGTTGTGATGTAATATTTCATTTCTTCATATATTACTGAAATCTATTTGCTAATATTTTGTTAAAGATTTTTGTGTCTGTAGAAATGTTAGTCTGTAGTTTTCATGTCTTATAATATTTTTGTCTGGGTTTTGTGTTAGGGTTGTTCTTATTGAATAAAATGACAAGTGTTATGTTCACTTCTATTTTTCTGGAATAGAATGTACAGAGTCAGGTTATTTCTACCATAAATATTTAATACAATTTGCCAGTGAAATCATGTGGTCTTTGAGTTTTTATTAATGGAAGATTTTCACTGTTAAATCCTATATTTTTAATAAACATAAAACGATACAGATTATCACTTTCTTCTTGAGTGACTTTTGGTAGTTTGTGTCTTTTAAAGGATTTGTCTATTCCATATAAATTGTCACATTTATGGGCATAAAATTATTTGTCGTATGCCCTTATTATTAATTATAATTTTAATATCTGCAGCGTTTTTAGTGTTAGACCCTATTATACTCCTGACATTGGTAACGTATGTTTACTCTTCTTTTTTCTTAGTCCATCTAGCAAGAATTTTCTCAACTTTACTTACCTTTTCAACTAATCAACTTTGGCTTCACTAATTTCTCTATTATTTTTCCATTTTCAATTCCATTGTTTACTTGATTTACCATTAACTTGTTTCTTTTTTCTACTTTCCTTAGATAGTTAAATTACTTATTTGAGACCTTTAATATTTCTGAATAAAAACTTTTGTATCTATTAATTTCCTTCTAAGCACAGCTTGAGCTTTGGTACACAACTTTTAGTATGTTATATTTTATCTTAATTTAGTTAGAATTCTTGTTTATTTTAAAGTATGCTATATTTAAAAGTGTGCCACTTCACTTCCAAATAATCATGGATTTCCCAGATTTGTAGTTAAATTTTACTATGGTCAGAGGATATATTTTATACCACCCAGGGTTAGGGGTTAGTGTTTAAAAACGCCTTTAAAAATTCTTAACATTTGTTTTGCAGCCCCAGAAGTGCATGCCACACCATATTGGAATCTAAAAAACTTAGTTGTATTGTTCCTGTCTTTAATCTTTTAATATTTTTTTCACCATTGATTTTTCTTCATTAATTTTGATTTTTAACATACTATATTAAAATATTACCCATCTTGTTTAGTAAGTGTCATGGTCTGCTCAGGTTGCCATAACAAATTAGTGAGTGGGTGATTTAAACAACATAATTTTATTTTCTCACAGACCTGGAGGCTAGAGTATATAATATCAGGGATCAGTATGGTCAAGTTTTGGTGAGAATTCTCTTCTTGGTTTGCAGATGGCTGCCTTTCTCACTGTCCTCACTTGGCACAAAGAGAGGGAATGGAATGTCTCTTCCTCTCCTAATATGGCCACAATCCTATCAGATTAGTACCCTACTTTTGTGACCTCATTTAACTTAAATTATGCCCTAAAGAGCCTATCTTCAGAGACAGTCACATTGGACATCAGACTTTCAATACATGAATTTGGGGAGTACACAACTTAATCAAAAGCAGTAAGCTTTTATTGTCTCCTTAAAATTTGTCCCCCAGGGTAAGAGTCTTACTTCTTTAATGTACTTCTGTCCCTGGACCGAGGCTGTGGTCTGTTATTGAATGTTCCATATATACCCGAAAAGAATAGATAGCCAGTTATTTTTTAAAATACTTTTTATTAACATCAAGTATATAACATTTATTCTTTTAGTTCTAACAGTTTTGCTTGTATTTGAAGGGCTGTTGCTGGGTACATAAGCATTTAGAATTTTGTCTTCTTTGTGAATGTGTCCTTTTATTGTCGTATAGTATTCTTCTTTATTACTGCTACTACTCCTTGTTCTGAGGTTGATATTAATATAGCCACTCCATCTTTCTTTTGATTATGTTGCATAACATATCTTTTCCTATCCCTCTGCTTTTAATTAATCCATATCACTATATTTAGAAAGGGGTTTTATAACTAGAATACAGTTGGCTCTTATCTGTTATATGTAATAGGGGTTCCTTAGAACATTTATATGTAATGCAATGGTAGGATTACAATTAAGTTGGCAATATACTATTTTTCAGTTTGTCTCCTCTGTTTTTATTACTTTTTTCTCCTTTTACCTCCCTCTTCCCACCATTTATACCTTCACTATCAATGTCCCTCTTTCTTCTAGTGGATTTTTTAAATATTAGAATATTTTGATATGTTCAATTTTAAGGTATCTATTGTCCTTTACTTGTTTCTATTTAGTATTCACACTAGGGATAACATATACACCTAAGTTTAATACCATACTTAGAGTTTTAGAGCATTCAGGATAAAATATAGAAAGCTCACATGCATAAACTTTTTATACTCCTCACTTTATGCTATAATTATATGTGTTACATATGCATGTGTTGAACACACCAAAGGGGTGTTAAATTTTTTGCTTTCTACATTCTTATATATATATACTAAAAATCTATAGTGATGAAAACAATTCCATTATATTTACCCAGATATTTGTGAATTCAGTTATTATTTCTTTATCATTAAAGTTATTAGGTTCCTTCTGGTGTAGTTTGTTTTTCAGCCTGAAAACCTTGCTCCATCATTTCTTTTTTTCTTTTTTTTTTTTTTTGAGTTGGAATCTCATTGTCACCCAGGCTGGAGTGCAGTAGCATGCTCATGGCCACCCCAGCATTGACCTGCTGGGCTCAGGCAATCCTTCTGCCTCAGCCTCGCAAGTAACCTGAACTACAGGCGTGCACTACCATGTCCAGCTATTTTTTTGATTTATTGTAGAGACGAGGTCTCACCATGTTGCCCAGGATGGTCTCGAACCCACACAGCATTTCTTTTAGGTCTTCTAGTGATGAATTCTATCAGTTTTTCTTTATCTGAAAATGGCTTTGATTTATCTTTATTCCTGAAATATATTTTCACTGAATATATAGAAATCTAAGTTAAGAATTTTTTTTTTTTTTGAGTTGGAGTCTCTGTCGCCCAGACCCGAGTGCAGTGGCCACTCCCGGCCACTGCAGCATCGACCTGCTGGGCTCCAGCGATCCTTCCGCCTCAGCCTTCCAAGTAGCTGGACCTACAGGCGTGCGCCACTACTCCCGGCTAATTTTTTGATTTATTGTAGAGATGAGGTCTCGCCAAATTGCTCAGGCAGGTCTCGTACCCACAGGCTCAGGCAATCTGCTCACCTTGACCTCCCAAAGCACTGGGATTACGGGATGAGCCACCAAGCCCGGCAATTAAGAATTATTTATTTCTAAAATTCTAAAGAAGCTTTGGTATATTCTGGCTTCCACAGTGGCGAGAAATTTTCAGTCGCTACAGAGACTTCAGAGTCTATCATTTCTCACAAGCAGACTGCAGTGGCCACACATTACAAAGATTGTGCACACTACAGAATTAGTTCAGGAAACTCACTGTATTTGTTTACCAGGGCTGCCACAAAAAACAACCACAAACTGGGCAGCTTAAAACAACAAAACTTTATTTTCTCATTATTCCCAAGTCTAGAAGTCCAAGATCAAAACATCAGCAGGATTGATTTCAATGTGTCCTCTCTCCTTGGCTTTGGCCATCTTTCTCTTTGTCTTCACATAGTCTTTACTCTGTGTCTATCTTTGAATAACGTCTTCTTATAAGGACTCCATTTATATTAGATTAAGGTTCACCCATATTACTTTATTTTATCTGTTTAATTATTTTAAGGCTCTATATTCAGTACAGTCACATTCTGTGGTACTAGAGGCTAGGACTTTCACACATGAATTTGGGGCAAGAGTATACACTTCAGTCAATATCACTAAACAACAGCAATGACACAATCATGTCCCTGAATGTTATGTGTGTTTATCTTGGGTTTCTTTCAATTATTTTTTTTCCTGATTTTTGTCAGAAGTTTGATTATGATGTGTACAGACATGGTTTTTATTTCAGTTTTCCTGGTTGGGGCTTGTTAAGATACCTTCAGAATCATGGTAGCCATAAAAAAAAAAATCAGCAACCCAACCTCCTAGGGGCATGTTTTTATTTGACATGATTCAGAGTTCATTTATTGTGAAGTGTTTTTTCTCTGGGCATTTGAAGAAAATAATCAGGAGTGATTTTTTTTTTTTTTTAATATCATAGATACCTGAGAAAGTGATGGCAACTTGAGGTAAACAAGGAACAAACAAAAAATTTAAAAGTGAAAAGCCATTAAATGATACATCCACAGGGGAATTTGAAACATTGTGACATACCCTAGGATATCTAAAAAGCAAAGAGGAAGTTCAAGGCTATGTACAGACCCATGAAAGACACAAGAAGACCCTAATTTCTCACTTCTGGTGACCTTGTGGTTCTGCACAAGCAGGAAGTGAAGGCTAAGGCAGAGGCAAAAACCAAGGTATGCTTCAATATGCACACAGAGACTCTCAGCACTGCTACACTTTAGTTCATGTCTACAGCAGTACTTTACTATTATATCTGAGTAGCTAATTTATTAACTTACCATACCATGAGTTTCAATATTGTTGTTCTAAAATATAGACCTTAGTTATTATTTAGGTATGGTAAGGCCAACAGATCAGAAAACAACTACCATTGACAAGATAGGTTGTTTACTCATAGACCCCCAAGTGAAGGGGATACATGGGAAAATACCAGGGTTGGTCAGGAGGCAGAGGAAGAAGAAGCAAATTTGGACAAAAACCTTTACTGTGGTTTCTGTAAGAAGTAACAGGTAAGGCAGGATAATCTGGCATAGGACTGGTTAGTTTGATTAATAGCAGGCTCTAGGGCATTGAGGCTGTTTCTAGTTGTCTGGAACCTAGTTACTATTAGCTGAATTGTGACTCCTAAAATTCATATGTTAATGTCCTAACTCCCAATACCTCTGAAAGTTACTGTATTTGGAGACATGGCCTTAAAAGAGCAACTAAGACAAAATAAGGTCATTTGGGTGGACCTTAATCCAATATGGCTGGTGTCCTTATAAGAAGAATAGTTTAGGTCACAGACAGGTACAGAAGGAAGACCATGTGAAGGCACTGGGAGAAGGTAGCCATCTATAAGCCTAGGAGAAAGGACACAAAATGAAATCACTACTGACATTTTTAACTTGAATTTCTAGCCTCAAGAATCATAAGAAAATAAATTCATGTTGTTAAAGCCTCCAAGTCTGTGGTACTTTGTTATGACAGCCCTGAAAAAGTAATATACTAGTCCTGGGTTAATGAGGGCAGATATATAGTGGCTCAGTGTGTGAAAACCCAGTAGAGTGGAGATGTGGACTCTGGATTTTTTTAAACCTGAAAATCACACTGGTTAAGTATTAAAAAAGGTGAGTTGTTTACTATCTCTGGGAATGGTTCACTAAGAAACTCCTGCAGGTCACCAAAACCCCACAGTACTGCATTATAAGAGCGGGGGGAAAGACACATTTAATATATATTCTCCCTAGTCACAAAAAAAATCAGAACAAATTTTTGAAGGCACACTGGTCTGGAGAAAGAAAAGATGAAGTTTCTTCAGAACACCTAAATATCTTGAAACCAAAAAGATTTAATGAAAAGAGTCAACTCATTTCTAGGTACTACATTCTGCTATTAAAATATGACAAAAACACGTATGTTTCCACTAAAATATTCCACAGATTAATTCTTTTCAGATGAAGTCACATTATATAGCTTGAAGACATACCTTCGTTTTTCATACCAAAACAAAAATCTATAAATAATATAAGATTCTTAGTATAAATGTAGGTAATGTTAAAAACATATCCCCATTAAATCTTACTTAATTCTGCCTTTTTATAGAATGGAGGACATGTGAGTGGGAAGAAGAAGAATTCAGTCAAAATCTCAAATACTTGACATTTAAATCACTGCATATATTTTTTGTTCAATTATTTATTCACAATGCATTTATTAAGTGCTTGTTTTGTGCTAGGAATCTAAAAGTGAATAAGAAAGTGTAGAAACAATGTCTCAAGAAATTTAGCATTTAATCATAAAGATAAATTAATATACTGTGTGTGTGTGTGTGTGTGTGTGTGTGTGTGTGTGTGTGCGTGCGCGCACGCACGTGTGTTTATAGGTGTGTAAGTGGTGGTAGTATGGAGGGATGGTCTGTAAGGTAAGGCTTCCCAGAAAAGAAACCTCAACTCAGCCTAGAAAGATAAGTAATAGAAGGGAATAGGAAAAGAAGAAGAAAGAAAAGAAAAAGAAAGAAGGAAGAAGGAAGAAGAAACAAGGAGAGAGAGGAAGAAGAAGGACAGAAGGATCAGGAAGAGGAAGGTGGAGGGTGGTACGCAGAGGAAAGAAGACATAGAATGGGGCTTTCAGGAAGAAAAAAAAAAAGTTTGGCAAAAATACTCAAGAATGAAAGGACACTATCGCTGAATTCACAAGTAATTTGTTTGGCCAGAGTATGGGTTTCTTGGAAGAAGTGTGAAAGAGGATGTTGACTGGTAGATTAAAAAAAAATTAAATTCTATTCCAAAGGCAATAAAGAGTTATTGAATGATTTATGAGAAACAGAGACTGGACCATATTTGTACACTATGAAGTTTAATGTGATGGCAGTGGATAATAAAGTAGAATTGATTCTGATTGGAAGAAAAAAATCCTATAGGGAAAAAAATGGGGACTTGAACAAAATCAGGGTTGGACATAATAATAGTAATAAAAGGAAAATTTTGAGAAATATAAGGCAAAGCATGCCTTCAATAATATTTTTCACCAAATTGATAGATGTTAAGAAAAGGCAAACAGTATATAAAGATGACTCCTAGCTTTTTGAGTGAGACAAAATAGTTGCCAATGACTAACATAGCAAATGAAATAGAGGGAATCGATTGTTAAAGAAAATTGAAATTTATGTCTAAATAAGTTGATTTTTAATTTCTGTAACATATATGTTGCTCATTCAGCTCACAAGCCTGATCTTCCCTGCCTCTATCCCAGAGTAAAATATTTAGTTTTATTACACTTCCTAGAAATTAAGATTGACTGTGTAAAATTGTCTAGCCAGTAATGTGGCCAAACACATTGCACCTTATTTTTTCCTTCTTTCTGTCTTACATTTGAGATGTACAAACTTTCAACAGTCACCCAGTCACCTCATGGTCATAAGGTAACAAGCATAAGGCAAAAACCAAAAACAAACAGATGAAAGAAAATAACCTCAAACCTTTGTCATAATTACCTCTTCTATTATCTTAAGTCACTTAAGCAAATTTGTTTGCTTTCCTGCATCCAAATGCAAGAAACCCTATCTCTATTGTCTATTGGAGTGGATAGTCTGATGAAGATGTTCAAAAGCTATTAGACTACATGTCTCAGCTGTTCTCCTCGCCCCACAAATCCTTTGTCAACTACCACCACCAGGACTGCAAGAGACTAAAAACACTGATTCTAGTCAGCTAGGACTCTGCTCCAAGTTGAATAATCAACATGGGAATGGCCTTGTGATTCCCAAATGCTAGTCTTGTCCTTAAACCTGGGCTCTACTGGCTTCATACACACATACAAAAGTTCCTGAGAATCTTACTTAAAATGCAGGTCCCATTCTCAATGATTTCCATCTATCAGGTCTGGAGCAAAGCCCAGAATCAATCACTCCCCTATGTAATTCTGATGATTAACTAGGTTGAGTCTGTTATGACAGTGCCTGAACTTGACTAGAGAGGCCCATTTGGCAATTTAATGCTACTTAATTTTACCATCTCTCACATTTCTGCCATTTACAAAGTAAAACCCCATCCAAGTGCCAATCTTACCCCATAATGTTTTTTCTCTATTATTAATCTTCATGCTGCTGTGTTTTTCCCCCCAAAATTTAAACATGCCTTCAATCTTTATTTTACTGAAAAAACAAAAACAACTCCCTGTACCTTCACCTTCCAAGAATATACCAGGTAACCTCATCTGAATCCTGGCTTTCTCCATAAGAAAAACACTTCCTTTGCTGCTCTCCTAATACGTGACATTGTTTTCCATAAAATACAAAGTCTAAAAATAAGGGTGCAGTTATTCTAAATCCTCAATGTTTCTTTCACACAATTACTTATCTTTCCATGTGTAAAAATATCTTGGTTCATGACATCCAGCTTATTGTCCTCTGTGACCTATGTACATTTATTTTTCATATTCATTGAAGACTCCAGTCTTGGATGTTAATGTTTACTTTTCTAGGTGCAAATCTTGTCATGTTGTGTAAATTTAATATCCATGTGAAAGACCCTACCAATAAATTCATTGATGCCTCATCTTTAGTAAATTTCATTTCCACACCACCTCAAATACATTATAGTTATAATGATGTTTAGAACTATTGACATAGAAATTGTAGACTCCAAATTTTTTTATTTGATCACAACTTTCCTTTGAATCTTCAACTTTCTGATGTTCATGTCCCCACTATGATTGCTTTACATACTTCTATTCATGATTTTATAGAGCTCTTTTAAGTGCTTACAACAAGTCTGATATTTGTCTTCTGAATATTTATTATGGCCTATCTACCTTGGCCTTTGTCCTAGTATATGTCTCACGGGTAATTAGGGAAATGGCTTTGGCTCCCAGGGCCAAAGATGGAGAGAAAGTCCATGTCTGAAATGATAGCAGAGTCTTATTACAGGCCATCTCAACTCCTAAACAAAACCCAAGCGAGTTCCTGTGTAAATTTGTAATGTAAATAAAGTTTCTTATTCTGTATTATAAAGATGTGGGGTACAATTTAGGGTTAGGTATACAAACATTGTTCATGCAGGTACCCTTGTTGATGATGTATGCCCCTCCCTCAACTGCCAATCCCATCCCCCTCCCATGATAGTTTCCCATTACTGCCAAATGCTTTCTTATAGTATTATAATTGTTCGAGGTTCACTTATGAGTGAGAACATATGGTACTCTGTTCTTTATTTTATCACTAAGTATGCTCAACTCCAAATCCATTCAAATTGCTACAAAGTCCATATATTAAATAAAGTTTCAATGGTAACAAACACTTCCTAATTTCCCCACAGTTAAGAAGTCTAGACAATAGATGATTTACATGCATTTTATTCCTTTGAAGGTGATTAGCCAGACCATCCAATGACTAGTACTAGTCAGAGATCATATTGCTTGGCTGACCCTGATTTCTGCAGAAACTAAAAAACTGAGATATATAAAGGCACTGCAGAAGTGATCAGGGTCAGGAACTACACTCTCATTAGAAATTCGCTGTCTGTTCTTTGGACAGGAATGCCATGAAATGTAACAGAAGAGAGACTTAGAGGGGAGTAAAATAGCACAGCAATCAGCAGTAAAAGGTTGCATTGCCTGTGGTTATATTTTATGCTTGTTGTTGTAGCTCTTCTAATAAGTCTAATAAATGTTATTTTCTTTTAGTGAAAAGTCATTGAAATTGATATTTAGATTATTTACTTCTAGGTTGGGGCAGAAGGGTTCAAATCTGTTCCCTAAATTATCTCCATTTCAATTATCTATTTAAATGTATCACATAGTGATCTCTTACCTGATAAATACTGAGCTTTGATAATACAAAAATGAAAGAGATATTTATGCATTCTAGTGTTAGTAGAATTTGTCACCAACTCCTATAAAACCCTACCTTGGTCTTGATTGCAAGAAATATGAGTCTGTAAACTCTCATCATATTAGCAAGAGTGCTGTTAAAAACCCAAACATGGATAGGGAGGAGTGATATCAGCAAGATGACTGATTAGAGGTGTCTCATGCATGTCCCCTCCAAGAAAAAGGACCAAAGCAATAAATAAACAACCACATTTTGAACACAGTGCTTGAGAGAAAGTGCTAGAGTATAGCAAGAGAACTGCAGGATAATATCAAGCATGAAGACTTGAGATAGATGCATAGAAAAGGGAAAGAAATACCCTAACTTTGCTTCCTTGTCTTCCTAGTTGAGATTAGCTCAGAATCAGGAGAGAGTCTCCTTGTAAGGAAAAAACAGGTAAGCAGGAGGATCTCAGCAACCTGCATTAAAGCATGGCAGGTTTTGATGCTGGAGAACCCTGTAGTCATCATAGAATCTACGCCTTGTCTAAGGGAGGCACCAGGAGTTCACAAGACTGGCTTAACCCAAGGAAGAAACCCACATTGCACCCATTCCCCATGATCAAAACTGCTGAAAGGTGCAATCTTAAGACTGGAGGTACTGCTAGTGTGTATCCTGCTCTGTGACCCAGAAGCCCCTGCACCTTCCCATCTCTGAGGATACGCTGCCATTATAATATCTATCCTCACACACAGCACACCATTCTGCAGCCAAGCAGTGAGAGCTCCCTATTCCTGGAAATAAACTGTCAGGAAGCATTTCATTTTCCCAATTCAAGTAACCAAACCAACCTTGACTACTTGAAGCCTAGTCCTAATTGTATTGCTGCGACCACAATGCCCACAGCCCCAGGTGCTCTGCCCCCTGAAAAACAAGCAATTTTTCCCAGCAGGGTAGATATTCCCAACGTGGCAATGGAACAGTCCTCACACATCTTTGTATATGGAACTGCCTGATGGTCCCACCCCCAGGAGAGAACTTGCACCCAGCCAGGCAGTGAAGCAGCCCTGGCACACCCTCAGTGTATGGGACAACCCAGCACCCTGCCCCCAAAAGGAAGGTAACACACAACCCAGCAGCAAAGTGGCTTTCATGCAACCTTGGTATGTAGAACAGCCCAGCACTCCCATGCCCAGCAGAGGGGTCATATCTAAGCAGTCACACAAACTTCCCAAGTCTAGGCCACTGAAGGAATTTTAGACATTGCTCAAATTGACTACAACTGAAGAAATGGCTCATAGTTTACACTGCTGCACCTACCTGGAACCAAAGGCAATATGCCCTACCTAACCAATGCTCTAGAATACATGTGCTGATGAAAATATTTCCCTATGTAAGCTGCTCTATGAAATTAGAGGAGACAACCATTCTACCAGATGCACAGATAACAATATAGGACCACAAGAAACATAATTAAACAAACATGACATTGCCAAAGAAACACAATAACTCCAATAACTGACCCTTCCAAAAATGGGAATTTAAAAATTGCCTGGAAAGGAACTCAAAATAATAATCTTAAGGTAACTCAATGAGATATGAAAGAATACAGATAGACAATTCAATAAAATTAGGAAAACAATTTACATTCTCAGTGATAAATTCAACAAAGAAATATCATTTTTTTAAAAACCCAGAAATCTTAGACTTGAAGACTTTAATAAATGAAATAAAACATCTAATTAAGAGCTTTAACAGCAGGTTAGCAGAACAAAGAATGTCTGACCTTGAAGATAGGTCTTTTGAAATAACTCTGCCAGAAGGAAAAAAGAAAAAAAAAATGAAAAAGAGCAAAGAAGGCATATGAGAACAATGGGACACCATCAAGTGAACAAAATTTAGCATAATGAGATTTCCAGAGGAAGATATAACAAAGAAAGGAACAGAAAACTTATTTAATAAAATAGTAGCTGAAAACTTCCCAAGTCTTAGAAGAGATGTGGCTATCCATACCTGCAGAGTTTAAAGGTCTCATTAGATTAAACCCAAAGAGATCTTCTATGAGGTACATAATAATAAAACTATCAAAAATCAAAGATTAAGAATTCTAAAAACAGCAAGAGGAAAGCATCAAATCATGTAGATGAGAATTTTCATGAGACTATTAGCAGATTTCTCAGCAGAAATCATGCAGGCCAGGAGAGAACAGAGTGGCATATTTATAGTGCTAAAAGGAAAAAAAACTACCAGTCAAGAACACTATAACCAGCAACTATACCCTTCAGAAATTAAGAAATAAGATCTGTTATAGACAAGCAAAATCTAAAAGAATTTATCACCACCAGAGTGGTCTTACAAAAAGATGCTGAAGAAAATGCTTCAACTAGAATCAAAAAGATCTTAAGTAGTCCTATTAAATCCTATAAAAGTATAAAACTCACTGGAAAAAGTAAACTCATAGTCAAATTCAGAATACTTCATTACTATAGTGGTGGTTGGTATATAATCTTCCAAATATCTAGCATGAAGGTTAAAAGTAAAACTGTCAATGATAACCATAGCTACAATAATTTTTAAAGAAATGCACAATATAAAAATGTAAATTAAGGTAATAAAATCACTAATTGTGGTGGGTAGTGTAAAAATCTAGAAAATTTGCATGTGATAAAAGTTAAGTTGTTACCAATCAGAATAGTCTTCTCCATGATTTTTTATGTAAGCTGCAGAGCAACCACAAAGGAAAAATTTATAGCAGATACACAAGTGAAAAGGATAAAAGAATAACAGCAAATCACTACAGAAAACCATCCAACCACAAAGATAAACAATAAGAAAAGGTAAAGGAAAGAGGATTTACAAAATAAACAGAAAATAATGAACGGAATGACAGGAGTGAGTCCTTACCTTTCAATAGTAATCTTAAATATAAATGAATTAAATTCTTCAATTAAAAGATATAAAGTGGCTAAATCGATAAAAACAAAATAAGATCCAACTATATGCTGTCTTTAAGAGACTCACTTTACCTGTAAGAATACACATAGTCTAAAAGTAAAGGGATAGAAAAAAATGTTCTATGCATATGGAAACCCAAAAAAATCAGGTATAGCTATGTTTATATCAGGTTAAATGGACAGCAGCAAAAGGATAAAACAATTATAAATATATGCACATCCAACACTAACCACCCAATATACAAAGCAAATATTAGCTCTAAAGGGAGAAAGAGACTGTAATACCATAATAGTAAGGGACTTCAATACCCCATCTTCAGCGATGGACAGATCACCCAGACAGAAAATCAACAAAGAAACATCAGATTTAAACTGTACTGTAGATGAAATAGACTTAACAGAAATGTATAGAACATTATACTCAGCAGCAGCAGCATTTAGTCTTCTCATCGGTACATGGATCTGTCTCTGGACATATATAAGTTAGGCTACAAATCAAGTCTCAGCAAATTTTTAAAAATCAAAATCATATCAAGTATCTTTCCAAAAAGAATGCAATAAAACTAGAACAAATAACAGAATGAACTTTGGAAACTATACAAAAACATGAAAATTAAACAATATACTCCTGATCAACAGATGGGTCAATGGAGAAAATTTTGAATAATTTAAAAATTTCTTCAGACAAACAAAAGTGAAAATACAACATACCACAATGTAAGACATATAGCAAAATCAGTTTTAAGAGAGAGGTTTATAGCAGTTAATGCCTACATCAAAAGTCAGAACTATCTCAAATAAACAACATAAGGTTACACTTCAAGAAATTAGAAAAACAAGAACAAACCACAACTAAAAACCAATCACCACCACAAAATAAGATCCAACTATATGCTGTCTTTAAGAGATTCACTTTACCTGTAAGAACACACATAGTCTAAAAGTAAAGGGATAGAAAAAATGTTCTATGCATATGGAAAACTACACAAAAGATTTATATAACAATCATACATGTATATCCTCCGAACTTAAAATAAAAATGGGAAAAAATAAATTTACCAAACTTAAAATAAAAATGGGAAAAAATAAATTTACCGAGAGTTAGATTGTAGGTGCTTTACCACCAAAAATTAAAAGTAACTGTGTGGAAGAATCCAAGAGTCCACCATGGAGCAGCAAACCAGTGCCTCTCTGGTCTAGCAAGACAAAGAGGGGGACCCAGTCTCTGATTGGCAGAGACATCCTGCATACTTTTGGATGAGCAAAACACCTTGCACCCTGCGAAGTTCTCTTTGAGGACACAGAGACCAGAAAGCAATGACAAACATGGAATTCTGGGCACCCCACCCACCCTGTTTCAGGTTCAAAGTCAGATGCTCTGCTCAGTGAAAGAGAGAGGTGAGTGATTCTAAGACATTTCAAGTCAGTTCACTCCCTCCCAACTGTGGGTCACATGCGCAGAGGCTAAAAAGTAGTTCGACTAGTTTAGCAGCAGGAGAACCTCCAATAGTGGAAGCCTGCTATGAGTGGAGCAAGCAGCAGAAATGAATGCTTCTCCCTCTCTCACTGAGTGATGGATTTATAGAGAAGAAAAAGAAGCCTGTCACAAATGAGGAAAAATGAACGGAAAGACATAGGCAATCCTCAGAGATCTAAGGAGACAATGCCCAAAAAGCAGCCATCAGAGTAAAACAATGTAACCTCCCCCAGAATGACCTGCCCCAGAGGACAGCCCAGAAATCAGAGAGTGGATGGCAAAAATGAAGAGAAGCAAGAAGCAAAACTCAGTGAAGTTTTACAGGAAGCAAAAGTGAAGTCGGCCAATTTTTTAAAAACCTATTCTGAAATAATGGAAATAAAGAACTCCATTCTCAAAACAAATAACAAAGTAATAAGCATAGAGGCCAGAATCAACCAAGCAGGGGAAAAAAATCTCAGAGCTTGAAGACCAAAATATGAATTAACCCAATCTGTTGAAAACCTGTGGAAAAAAACTCAAAAGGAAGGAACAAAGCCTCAAAGATATGTGGCATTGTCAAAAAGCCAAATCTAAGCCTGATTGGTATCCCTCAAGTAGAAAGGGAAACGGAGAATACCACAGAACAAGCATTCCATGAGGTTATTCAGGAAAACTTTCCTCATCTCACCAGAGATCCAACCATACAAGCACAAGAGATTCAGAGAATACCCACAAGATATCATATGAGAAGACCAACTCCTAGACCCATAATAATCTACCTCCATAAAGTAAGCATACAAAATAAATCCTCAAGGCAGTGAGAGAGAAAGATAAGACTACCTACAGGGAAGACTCATCAGAATCACTCCAGACTTATTTGCAGAAGCACTACAAGTCAGCCAGAAGAGACTGGAGTCCAATTTTTAACATTCTTAAAGATAGGCAATTTCAATCAAGAATTTCTTAGCCTGTCAAGCTAAGCTTCATCAGTGATAGAGAATTAAAATCCTTCACAAATATCCAATGCCTAAGAGAATATGCCACCTCCAAATCAGCCCTTCAGGAGATGCTTAAGAAAGTCTTGAATACAGGAAAAAAAAAAAAAAGGTCATACTCATCAAAAAAGTACTGGTAAACACAGAGTTAACAGAGCATAAGAACACCAACAAAAATAAAAACAGACATATATAAATACAAAAATCAGAAGGAATCCCCTAAGAATTCCATGGCAGGAATAAATTCTCACATTTCAATAATCAACCTGAATGTGAATGGACTAAATGCACTACTAAAGAGACATAGAGTAGTGAGGGACACCCACAGACTCAAAGTTGGAGGCTGAAAAATGATCTTTCAGACAAATGGAAAACAGAAAAGGGCCAAAGTAAATATTCTGATATCAAACAAAGCAGCCTTCAAGGCATCCAAAGTCAAAAAGGACACAGAAGGACAATATATAATGATAAAAGGCTCAAGCCATCAACAAGAAATATTCATCCAAAACATATAAGCACACAACACAGATGTACCAGGTCTTATAAAACAACTACTAAGTAAACTAAGAGAGGACACGGCTCTCACACAATCATAATTGGAGACCCAAATACGTAACTAACAGTTTTAGAAAAAAGAAAAGGAGATCTGGAACCTCAACTCGATGCTTGATCAAAAGGACTTAATAGACATCTACAAGCCAGGCTTGGTAGCTCAGCCTGTAATCCCGCGCTTTTGGGAGGCTGAGGTGAGTGGATTGCCTGAGCCCACGGGTTCAAGACCTGCCTGGGCAGCGA